>NW_019731993.1:123621-135528 GCF_002891405.2 Cryptotermes secundus | reverse complement strand
GAGGAATATCCTACACGAAATAAGACAACAGAAGGCTAATTGGATCGGTCATGTTTTACGCAGAAACTGCCTTCTAAAAGAAGTTATCGAAGGAAAGATAGAGGGGCGGATAGAAGTGACAAGAAGACGTGGAAGAAGACGTAAGAAGATGCTGGATGACCTTGAGGACAGAAGAGGATACTGTCATTTGAAGGAGAAAGCTCTAGATCGCATTACATGGAGGAATTGTTTTGACTGTGGACCTGTCGTCTTGACAGATTACTGATGATGATATTTATATATATATACGTGTGTGTGTTTAAATTTCTTTTTAATTTTCACGACTTAATTTTCCCCTTTTCAGTTTCTGACTGCAGAATCAATGTTACCAATCTGGGTACCCACATTCCATCCCTCCCCGTCTTGTAAGGACTTTTGTTTAGTTACGTTGGTCCTGTATGGTCCCAGACGTTTCTTTGGATCATGACATTCTGCTTTCGAGCATTGTATTAATGCCTTGTGCACTATATTGATATACGTACATATACGCATATTTTGCTGTGATTTACAAGAGCTCAGCATATGATTTATTTTTTTTCTTCTATTTTCAGGTAGGAAGAATTTCTTTCTGCTGCTCCAAGGCTTTACTCATGTAAGTTCACATTTGGTATTCCTGTTAAGCCTCAAATTCAACGAAATAATATATACAAATTCAGTAATTAAGCCGCGTCTCTGTCACAGACACCAGACAGTTAATACTGTTTAGGAAAGTAATAATCGTAGTTTATTCTGAAGTTCGCACTAACTCTATAAATACACTCTCAAGGCAAAGGCGAGAGTAGTTTCGTGATGAAAGTCTATCGTGCATATAATAGACGTAACTACTGAGCTCTAGTGTGGTAAGTGGCTAGCTTATCCACAGTTTCTACAACATTGTGCAATATTATGATTTACTGCTTGTTTTTAAATGTAAATGCACAGATAAAATAGCCGTATATCTCAGTCATTAATGGAACTGGTTACGGTTACGGAATGGACGCCCGGAGTTCGATTCTTGTCAGGGATATCATTTTTTTTTTCTTTTCGCTATCGCGTTGAGACTGATTCTGAGACCCACTCAATCGAATACGAGTACTGGGGTCTGTTTCTGGGGTTAAGGTGGCTGAAGCATAAAGCAAACCATTCATATTCATTCAGTACCAAAGTTAAGAATACTTAGATTTATCTGTATAGGCGCCTGTACGTCTAGTGCTATTTTAGGTCCTGATTTCGAAATCTGAATTCTGTCCAGTTTTGGTAAGCAGAAACACGTAGACGAACAGACTGATAAACGGCCAGTTCCCTGTTTGTTTTGATGCACTAAATTTATAGAAGCGCATAAGAACAAGTAGTTCAGTGTTTTTTTTCTCAATAAGATTGTTTTTCCGCGACGCTTGCTTTTGAAGTTTGTATTGAACGATGACCCAACTACACAGCAGACCGTGGGCTCCTGGTCAGAATTTTCCGATAATTCGCGCCACTCTGATAGAAATATTTCACTCAGTGACGGATTTATCCGATAAAGAAACACTGTCTCCAACATTTATCAAAACTCAACACCTGCAAGAATTTCGACTCAAATAAAACAATTTGCTGCAGGATATCACCACCCCTCAGAAATGAGGGCGCAGTTATTATTAAGATTGCTATAGTCTTTTCGAACGTTCTTACTGTTTCGGAGGAATCTGCTAACTCCATCTTCATGGTAGAAGACTGAAGGAGGCAGCGCATTGCTCCGAATTGTTGGTGACGTTGTACCAGAAAGCAAAGACCTCATATCCCAAGAGGCAGTAATCTTCTTTGTCATAGGCGAGAGAAACTTATATTTTACGCCGTGGTTATTGGCATATTAACATTCTGAAGCATGAAGTTCACCTAAAAGTAGAAAAATTCCGCTTCTCCACCGCAATCATCAGAAGGATAGTGCCATGTGGGAGAAGAATTTCGGGAATTTTACGGAACCCCTATATACACAGTGTGAACAAGATACAGAATTACCACTGTGACTTAAAGGACCATTAATAACATGTTCTGGAAGGAACTAATCACCTATCGATCGGGTATATTACTGGGTCTCGTCAGCACAGTCAATCTTGGTTTCGGGTTGAACACCACGTTCAACAATTCGTCTATTGTTGAGTGTGTATTCTCTGGCGCGGGAACGTGTTTGTTGAGCCATTGCCTAGCAGCGTTAGGGGGATACACAGACATACAGGCAGCAAGGTGATATCATAAGCCTCATTTTATTTTTTGAGAATAAGGAAAGTAGAAAATATAAAAATGAATCGATTGATGCATTCCGTGCGTCGTAATTGGGAGGTTATTCGCTAGATGTCAGGGCAATCGCGAGAGCTTGTACAAAGCTTACAATGTCTCACACTGATGATTTTCTCTAAAACAGTGAATTTTTTTGAAAATATTGTCTGAGTCAAGATGTACGTATCTGACAGCTACCTACATCTTTTATTTATCATTTCTGTTTCAAGGAGTTAGTTTAGCGGGATATATCTAAAACTGTTTTTAGACTCTTAACTTTAATCTCTGTTTTGCCAAGTCTCCATTTTAATTTATCATAGCTGTCATACTTCGTGAGAACTGCAAACATATGGAATAAATTCCCCTGAGATGTTTCTTGACTGTAGTTGAGATAAAATGCTAACAGATATCACATACTCTTAGGTGTACCAATTTTTGTAAATGTCGAAATTTTCGACTCTTGGCATTACTAAGGTTGTTCAGAGTGAGGTTTAAAATGAATTGAAGCGAATTAAATTAATTTATTTCAATGCTCGTATATTAGCAGAAGTACTTAATGTTTAATGTATTCACACTGTGTTGAAGGAGTCAGAGGGTAGGCGTTAAAGGTCACTTAAACCATAAATAAAGTCAAATTCAGCATGAGCCGACGAAGCTAAATTCGAAATGCGTGACAGTGTGTAATGTAAAGGTTACTGTCTTCTGTGATGTGACGCCATACATGAAGATGGAGGCAGCAGGTTCGTTCGAAACATTAGTACCTATGTATCAAATTATAGAATAACATGTAAGATTTGAGGCTTTCACGGCGGTGACTAAGAAGAAAGCAGTCTTCTGGGATTTGGCGCCGTGTATATGTGGTGTTAACCGACGTTTCGGAGGAACGTATCGCCCCCATCTTCAGGGTTGANGCAGATTTACCTATACTTTTTCTTCAACCCTGAAGATGGGGGCGATACGTTCCTCCGAAACGTCGGTTAACACCACATATACACGGCGCCAAATCCCAGAAGACTGCTTTCTTTATAGAATAACATGTTCTAGAAGACATTACATACTTTTTAATATCCACCGCGGTGAGGTCCCAAAATTTACATATTTATTTATGTTGCGAATTCGAGTTTCGTGGAAGGGTGAATAGACGGACATGCCCTAACAGACATACTTGGAATTATTTTCCGAAAAAGAGCCTGATATAATAATGTGATATTCCCGCAAGTGTGCGACTATCAGATTTTCAACAAGACATGATCTTCGCACAATTAGAGAACGAAATAACACAGCAATTAGAAACGAACCCCCAGGTGTGACAGTTGCCACTGGCATTTTCCCGCCCATAGAAATCCGACACTGATCTTACTGGATTGTCCCGAATTGAATTTCCGGTTTCTGCCGTGTATTGAGTGGGACGTGAACTCAGTATACATATATTACTGAATATTTGGTAGACGATGACTAAAAAACATAACACCGTTAGTTCTGCTGCCTATCACGCTGGTCGGTGGGGCGGCGTGCTTCAATATTATATTTTTCTGCAAACGCTAACTTCCCCCCCCCCTTGGCACTACAGCCCCAGTGGGCCTAGGCCTACCTCCATGAATTTCTCCGTTCACTTCGGCTTTTCTAGATCTTACACATTCGGTAGGACTCCTTGGGCGGGTGATCAGCTCGTCGCAAGGCCTATACCTGTACACAAACATATAAACGTACACACACAAACTAAACATCCATGCCCTGAGTGGGATTCGAACCCACGATCCCGGTTTCCAAGCGAGCGAAGACAGTGAATGCCTTAGACCGCTCGGCTACTGTGACCGGCAGTGTATAAGAATAATATTTAAGAATTCAGTTCGTACCTCACAGGAAACAGATTCGAACCCACGATCCCGGTTTCCAAGCGAGCGAAGTCAGTTCATGTCCTAGACCTCTCGGCTACCGTGACCGGCATGCTAATTTCTTTACTCTGTGACAATTCAAGAGCCAACTGAAAAGAATGAGGATGTGATAATGTGCTACGTGATTAGTGGTATCGCATGCGTCAGAGAGTTGTGATAAACGTGTATGGAGAAGTGGAGTAATCGTGACTACCAGGGGGGTAACCTGTTTAAGTTCCATTTCGTCCAACTCGAATCTCGCATGAAGTCACGTGAGACAATCAGATGTCCAGTGGGGAGATGCAGCACATAACCGGAGGAGCTATGGCAGGACCGCCTCTGTGGTCTAGCGGCCAGAGTTCCTGGCTAAAGATCCAGAGGTCCCGGGTTCGATTCCCTGCGCTACCAGATTTTCTGAGAAATACTGGGTCTGGAACGGGGTCCACTCAGCCTCGTGAGGGTAATTGAGGAGCTATTTAAAGGAAATAGCGGCTCCGGTCTAGAAAACCGAGATTAACGGCCATGGAGATCCGTTGCGCTGACCACGCGACACTCTATCCGCAAAAATTGGCACTAACTTCGCCGACAAGTGGCGGTCGCTCGGTCGATATAATTAGCTTGCGGACTACAGGCCACTGAGTTTTTTTTTTGTTTTTATGGCAGGGCCTGTGTCTGTCTGTAATCACCTCATAATGACATTTATCAGTCTTCTTTCATTGTCGTCAAATGTGTCAGATTCATGCCTACGTGGGGCTGTTAGTAGCTGACGTTTACGTTATAACTTTTAATGCCCGCCGAATCAATCATTTATTAATTATTTATTAACGGAACAGTCATGACGAATTTCTCCACAATTCGTACTTTTCAATAAATATTATTACTATGACGGGGGCTGGCATGTAGCATGCACGGGAAAGAAGAGAAATGCTTGGACAGTTTTGGTAGGAACACCTGAATGAAAAGGACCGCCTAAATTGGAGAATAATATTAAAAAGAATGTTAAAGAAATAGAATGGGAGTATGTGGACGGGACTCGTTGGTTAAGGATCAGTTGCGGACTCTTATGGACGCCGTAATGAAATTTGGGTTTTCATAAAATGCTAGAAACTTCTTGGGTGGCTGTGCAAGTATTAGCTCCTCAAGGACTGTTCTTCATGAAGTTAGTAAGAAAGAAGTAAGAGGAGGATGAAAGAAATTACATAATGAGGAGTTTCATAGTTTGTCTTTCTCAATATTGTTAGAATAATTAAATTAAGAACAATTCGATAGGGCACATAACACGAACTTGGGAGATGATAAATACATGCACAATTTTAACTGGGAATCTGAAAGCATGACTTTGGGTGGGGGGGATCTGTACGTTAGCGAGACGATAATATTAAAATTGGCCTGAAAGAAATAGGGCTGTAAGAGTCTGGATTGGTTTTGAACAAGTTTAGATTACGTTTCAAGGGCGGGCCGAACATGATAATAAAGTTTTAAGTCCCTTACAAATGCGGAACGAACGTTGGCACTCCCGTTTCCTAGTCTGGAGATCCGTGGATCCAATATATATAGACTCGGAGACCGCCTATGCCGGCTGAGGATTTCTTGGATTTTATCAGTCCCTCTATTAAATTTCGGGGATAATTAGTTAGGCCACGGCCGTTTCCTTACGCATCCTTTCCAATTAATTATTCACTAATATCCATAATTCTTTGCTGTAATATTTTATCGATTGAAGAATTATTAAAATAAATTACAAGTAATTACTTACTTAATCCGTTCCTCTTATACATTGCTGTGTCGAGTTCTTATTCGTATTTTTATCATTTTTATAGACGGTAGGGCTCCTTGGATGGGTGATCAGTTCGTCGCAAGGCCTCTACCTAAACATAGGACAACATAAACACAGTATAAACACATACACATACCGAACATCCACGCCTTGTGTGGGATTCGAACCCATGATCCCAGCTTCAGAGTGAAGACAGTACATGCCTTAGACCGCTGGGCTACTGTGACCGGGCCATAAGTAAACAAAGACGCATAAATACAAGCAGGGAAGTTTTTAATGAGGTGAGCGAATATCAATGTAAGAAAATCCATTGATCGCTGAGCTAATGATAGCTCCGTTTATTGCACCCATGTACGGTGCATTAGAAAGTGTTCCAAAGCTACTTGTCTCCGCCCTGAGGTACAAGCGATGAACTCTTTTACAACAGGCTTGCCCCAGAGAACCCCCCCCCCCTCCTTCTCTTACCATTACTGTTCGTTGTTTCGGCGTGTGTTACAGTAGTTGACCCTGTCCAGTGTTGATCTTCCTTTCTCGTTCATACTGAATTTCTCCTGGAATCAGGGCAATGAGTGTAAAGGATTGGCACTCAAGACGACTACAATCCTTGGCCTTCTTCTGCAGGTATAGCTCCAGTTTTTCGTAACTTTCGTGGCACGAATTTCATATGAATAAATTTAAAAAATTTAATTCTTAACTCACAGAAAATATACCACCTCATCATAAAGACAAACTGGTTCTGGCTGTATAGTTAAGTAATAGCTGTTTATATTAATAATCGCACATAACTGTCTTTTTTTTTCACTGGCTCCACAGCTCCCGTGGGCCCTGTCCTCATCGTTCAGTTTCATAATCATTTCACAGACAGTAAGACTCCTTGGACGAGTGACCAGCTCGTCGCAAATAACTGTCATGTCTTACTTACTAATGGAGCTGAGCCCTTCTTGAGGAGCCGCCAATTCTGCATCTACTCAAGAATTTCCCAGCATTTTATGAAACCCGAAGCTTCATTCCCTTGTTCCACTGGTCTCTATCCTGAGCCAGATCAATCTAATCCATACCATACCATCCTATCTCTCTAAGATCGATTTTAATATTGTCCAACCACCTACGCCTTGGTCTCCTCAGTGGTCTCTTTCCTTCTGGCTTTCTCACCAATATCCTACATGCATTTCTCGTCTTCCTGATTTGTGCTACATGTCCTGCCCACCTCATCCTCCTTAAGTACACGGTATGGGCAAAATTACTATCTGTACAATGTTAATGCAGACTATGCTTACAGTGACCGTTGCGCATTAAATGGATGTTCTTAGAAATAGATAGAATTGAGTAACTGGAGTCGCATCAAGGCGAGTTTTATTCTTCTCATCATAGCCGATCGTGGGAGCATCTGGGAAAAAACTGGTGGGGAGACCATTTTGAAAGAGAAAATGAAAGGACGGAGAAAATAACATAACAAGAAAATTTATAATTTGTTGTCATCTGACATGTTTTATATTATGAAACGAAGGAGGATGAATTGAGCGGCGATATGTAGCACGCATGGGTCAGATGTAGAGCCGAGATAGCACAGCCTGTATAGTAATGATCTACGGGCTGTACGGCCGAGGTTCGATTCTCGATAGAGGCAAGGGATTTCTCTCTACTCCACAGCCTCCAGACCGGTTCTTGGGCCCACCCAGTCTCCTATTCAGTGGGTATCGGGGACCCTTTCCATGGGGGTAAAGCATCCGAGGCGTGAAGCCGACCACTCACTTCCATTTAGTGCCGAGGTCAAGAATGGTGGGGCTAACCACCCGCTTCTCCACACCTCTTCATGGTGTTGTGCTTAATTAATTAAGAATAGCGTAGTGGGTATAGCGACTGGCTACAGGCTGGACTATAGAGAGGTCGGAGTTCGAGTCCTGGTAGGGTACAGATTTTACTCTTCTCCACGTCCAGTTCTGGGGCCCACCAAGCGTCCTATCCAGTCGAAAATATGGTGACTCAGTCTGCAGCCACCTGTTCACCCTGATTCCTCGTTAGTGGATTTTTCTACCCTGAAGATGGAGCAGATATGTTCCTCCGAAATATCGGTTCACACAAGAGCTACACGGCGCCACATCCCAGAAGACGACAATCTTCATAGTCACCGCCGTGAAAACCTCAAATCTTACAAGGGGATACAAACCTTCCATGTTCTGGAGGTGCCCGGATCATGTTCCAGCCCCGGAGACGGAACAGCGTAATTAAGAGTATTCGCTGTTTCCCGCTTCCTTCTGGACCCTTTACAATTCTGTACTCATTAATCACTGCAGCTTTCGACGCTGTATATGTTGTCTGAATTAGTGACAAACAGACTCCACGATTTTAGTCCTCAAGAGAACTACACCGACCGAGCGACCGTCGCTTGGTGAAGTTAGTGTCAACTTATGCGGATAGAGGGTGTCGCGTGGTCAGCGCAACGGATCTCCACGGCCATTAATTTCCGGTTTCTAGATCGGAGCCTCTATTTCCTTGAAATCACTCCTCAGTTATCTTCACGAGGCTGAGTGGACCCAGTTCCAGACCCACTACTTCTCAGAAAAAATATGGTAGCGCCGGGAATCGAACCATGACCTCTAGATCTGTAGCCAGGAACTCTGACCACTAGACCACGAAGGCGGTTCTGAATTAGTGACATCGTTGTTAAATAAATAAATAAATAAATATTATTACGGATTCAATCTCCCAATTATCTTATTCTTACCCACCTAAATTTCAAAACCCAGACAAATGAGCTTACACCCGTCCAGATGAACCTAAACCCTCAAATCAACCAACAAAGTCTAATGCCTTTGTGTACCTCAAGCGCTTCAATTTCAGTGAAATATCAAATATGAATACACGCCTACTCGGATTATCTCTAGAAATAATGGAACAATTCTGAATGAAAAGAAATTCATTCAGTGAGATCTAGAAACGCGTGTCCTGCGTAATCTCCAAGCCTTCAGAGCATGATCTGCGCACGCGCTCGACTGGTATGTACATGGCAGTTAAGAGCGACATTTTTCCTTTGGCGGCTGGAAATTTCACTTTTAATCTTTGGCGTTCGTGGGAAAAGGCGGTATGCATACAAAGTACAGTGCGGATACCTGAGAATCTATCCATTTTAACATTTCTATTGTCGCGATATATAACGTAATACAACTTGTATTTTAAGTCTGGTATTTAATTTCATTGTATTATGCACACACACAGGAGAATGTACATTAATTCCTTTCGTAGGCCTATGTTTCCATTGAAATTCATAATTTCTATTGTTGAAAAGTACGAATTGTTAGCCTCAACTGTTAAGAGATGGCACAACATGTTTCTTTTATTGATCTCTTCAAATACCAAACAAAACCAAACAAAAAACAAAAAAAAAAAATCAAACAAACAAACAAACAAATAGCAGCATAATTTTAAATCGATATATGTCGAACGCAGTATGAGAAAGGTTAAATTCATAACTGATGCCAGTATATTTGGTATAACAATATTTTATTTGAATTTTCATCCTTAAATGAATAATTGTTCCCTCGGAATGTATTCTACGCTATTGCTAATTACCTTTGGAAGTATTAAATAGCTGTTCGTCGCCTTTGGTTGGTGTGTCTTCATACGACTGTGTAATCTTTAAGTTATTTAACAACATCGTTACAACTGCATAAGTTATACAGCACAGAATAAACAGTGATATGAGTATTTACAAGTTTGACGTAGGTAAGGATTTTGAATGCGTTTTTCGTGGTCTGTTTAAAGGAACTATCCAAATTTTCGGCATTTTCCATAAGATGACATTCTTCTTTGTATCCCCTTGTAAGATTTGAGGTTTCCACGGCGGTGACTATGAAGTATGCCGTCTTCTGGGATGTGACGCCGTGTAGATCTTGTGTGAACTGACGTTTCGGAGGAACGTATTGCGTCCATCTTCAGGGTAGAAAAATCCGCGAGCAAGGAACCAACGTGAGCAGGTGGCTGCAGACTGAGTCACCAATATTTTTGACTGGTGACTCAGTCTGCAGCCATCTGCTCAAGCTGGTTCCTCGCTTGCGGATTTCTCTACTCTGAAGAGTGAGGCGATATGTTCTTCCGAAGCGACGGTTCACACAAGATCTTCACGGCGTCACGTCCCATAGGACGACATGTTTCTTCGTATCCCTTTGACTGCGACATTCGGTAATCTTCATATAATTGCTGTGTTTTATTAGTCATAAAATTGTCATTACACAATTTTCTCTCAGCCAATTTGTTTCATCTGGTAGGCCGTTTCGTCCTTTACTTCACTCTTACCTTGCTCAATGTAACCCATTGTATCTAAGTGTTTTGTTGCTTAACGCCTGTAAGACAATGGGCTTAGAATTTAGTTACAACTGGCGGAAGGAACTAAGTTGTGTAGCGGAATCGTATCTGAATGCGGAGCAGCTATAGTTGAACTCTGTGCAACAAACCCAGCCAAACATAAATTAATTTCAAATTGCTTTGAGAAGCAGTGGCTGTTTTATTACGGACTGTCTAATAAGATGATTACTTAATCACAACAGTGATTCTAATTAAACTACTGATGAAGGTAATGAATTTGCTTGAATATAGGATGTCTCTAAAGTTCTTATCAATTTTGTTTTTGTAAAAAGTCACGAATTGATTTCTCACTAAGTCTAGGCTTGTATCTTCTCCAAACCGTTCTTTAGTTCCTTCCTTGGATTCGAAGTGGCAATGCTGTCGTATATATACTTACTTGCTTACCCATGGAGCTGAGCCCTTCTGGAGGAGCCCGCAATTCTGCAGCTACTCAAGAATTTCCCAGTATTTTATGGAACCCGAAGATTCATTACCGTGTTCACAGGAGCCCTCCACTGGTCCCTATCCTGAGCCAGATCAATCGAGTCCATACCATCCCATCCTATCTCTCTAAGATCCATTTTAATATTGTCCACCCACCTACGCCTTGGTCTTCCCAGTGGTCTCTTTATACATATATAGAAAGATAGGTGGATATGTAGATAGATAAATAAATCGGTAGATTATATTGAGAGGCATATAGCCATATTAATAGCTATATAAAAAAAGTCAGGGAGTTGAATAGTTAGATAGATGAAGCGATAGATTGTTTCTTAAGAGGAATTAATTTTGAGACTGTATTGATTCAAGGAAACAAACTTATTGTTCATATAGCTAATGGTTTATGCCTTATAAAGATGTTAAATAGCACTAGAAATTATAACTATAAATGTTTTAAGGAGTTTTGTTGGTTTTCTTACCAGTTTTACGGTGGAGAATATTTTTATGGACCAGAGAAATGTGAGATATCTGGTTTTTATAGGAAATGTATACTGAAACATCTGTGAAATATTTCAGCATATAATTGTGTAATGTAGGCTTGAATACATTACACAATTATCTGCAACGGGCGTGACCAGAGTGATTTAAACGGCTGTTGTACTGCGATGAGGAAAGCAAATGGAAAAACTACCACACTATCACTTTTCCTGGATAGTCTCTTCCCAAAAACAGAGATACTATGTATGCGAGATGTTTTCTCTAGAGACAAAACAAACCGGAGGAGCGGATAGAAGTGACCAGAAGACGTAAGAAGATGCTGGATGACCTTGGGGACAGAAGAGGATATTTTATTTGAAGGAGAAAGCTCTAGATCGCATTAAGTGGAGGAACTGTTTTGGAAGAGACTGAGGACCTGTCGTCTGACAGATTACTGATGAATGAATGAAAAGACTTGAATAAAATAAAGACCCAAACCTCCAGAAACCCAGAGTTACGGGGGAGGAACCTAATGTGATTGTATTCAACTTAGTAAAGGTTCAAGCACAGATTATTTCTTCAGTTATTTAACGACGCTATTTCATCTGCATGGGATATTGGGTGCCTGTGAAGGAGAGACTGGAAGATAGAGCCCAGATTCATACTTTAACGTACTGTTTGTCTGTAGGGGCTGAGAAAAGACATAAAGAAACCCTCAGAACC
>NW_019731993.1:118531-123503 GCF_002891405.2 Cryptotermes secundus | reverse complement strand
ATAATAATAATAATAATAATAATAATACGCAACATTACAGATGATTCAGAACAGGGTGTTGAGAAGAATATCTACACGCAAGAAAGAGAGATGAGATACACTTCTTAAAATAATACCAGAATGATCGAGTTAAAGAGGATGAGATAAGTAGGTCATGCAGCACGCATGGGACAGAAGAGAATTGCATGCAGAATTTTGGTAGGAACCTTGAAGGAAAGAGACAACTAGGAAGACATGGGAGGAGGAGGACCTAAGTGGATAATATTTGAATGGATCTTAGATTAATAGTATGTTGTCTACGAGGTCCGCGTGACGGGTGCATGCGTTTTCTATCCGAACCGTGTTCAAGTGTTATAAGCAGGACAAATCAAAAGTTTAGTTAGTTGTGAGACAGTCGCCGATCAGTAAGGACGTGAACCATGATGCTGAGGAAGCTACGTCGTTGGAAGCCGTTATCAGGCGACAACCGATGAAGACACAGCAGACTGAGAAGACTTAGTATGTTCTGTAGTGAACAACAGAGTGTATGAATTTTTTTTAATTCGCTTAATGGGGGGTGGAGTCCAACTGGGTCCACTCAGCACGGCGGTCACTGATTGGCCTATTGTAGCCTGCTCCGGGTGATTATGACGAGGGAGAATTTGGTGGGATAAATATTGGCAAGGGAAGCCTGAAGTACTTGAAGAAAACCTGCCCCAGCGCCACTTTGTCCACCACAAATCACACTTGACCAGACCCGGGATCGAACCCGGGCAGCAGTTACTTGTAGTTGCGATATGTAAATGTTTAGTAAATCCAATTACGCATCCAAACCCCGTCTATAGTCACTCTGTCACGTGACAATAGTAAGAATAATAAACGTCGCAGTTGAGTGATTTCAAATGTCGTCCCGGAAAACGTCCATCGTGACTGAAATTTTACGTCTTTTCCTGTCTCTCCAGGCAAATCCCGAAATCATACGATATCTTAGGCATGACTACAATCCTTGGAAGCGTTCCTAGAAGAATATAGCTTCATGATCTTAGTTTCTTGAACTTCTATGCCTTGTACAGGGAACCGAAAACTATGTTATTAGTTTGTTAAAAACACAGCGCCTTTTTTTTTGTGCACAGTAATTATGAATTTATAATGGAGGGTGTTTATCCTTGATGTTCACTTTCGCGGGCGCAGATTAATTCATCTTACTTTGTTCTCTGAGTGAGACATTCCAGTGTTTGTTCCCATAGCGAGGTACTTACTCATAATTTTCCTCAAGAGATATTTAATTGTGCAGCGCAGGCAAAATAGGTGTCTGAGAATATAATTCTAATTTCCACATTAAGGCTTCGTTGTCTTCCGCAAGTGAAATGATTGGCAGACATTAGAATCCAGCGCGAACCGAGAAACACTTGTTATACGAGTAATTCATGAACCATTTTCACCTTTTGTATTATTTGTGTCGGGGTTTCACGACCCGTGAGACACACACATGTGTATCCAATGGGGGCTACGTCTTGGCAGCAACTGCCTCTGTACTCACTGCTTCTTCTGCTAATTCCAAAAGAGTGAACTTTGTAACTTCTAGCTTATGCTAGGTTAACATTTTTGGAAGTTTTCTGGAAGTACGTTCTTGCAGCGTCGAGTGACTGTGGTCGAACATGCACAACTTGTTCTGTATTTGTGTGAAACTTGATCTGTCACACAAAGGGAAGAATATAAATTGAGGGTATTTGAGAACAGGGTGCTGAAGAGAACATTTGGACCCAAGAGATACCGTTGGGGAAAATTTCACAGTGAGAAGGAAGGAGGATGAGATGGACTGGGCATGTAGCACTCATGGAGATATAAAAATTGTATAATATTTTAGAGGGGCACGTTGTAGTATAGTTGGTTGAGACATTATGCTACAAGCAGGAAGGTCGCGGGTTCAATTCCCGATGAGGTCATTGGATTTTTTTTTAATTGACCTAATTCTTCCAGCCGCATTATGACCCTGGGGTTGACTCAGCCTCTAACAGCCTCCAGGAATCTTCCTGAGAACTAAAGAGTGGGCGGCCGGCGCGTAAGGCTGACAGCCTTACCGACATTTTTTAAGCCGATTGTCTAGAAGATATGGGAGCCTCGACGTCTCACACCCTTGTGGGCCTTCACGGCCTGTTACAGTGATAGCTTTACCTTTTTCTTTTTACAGAAGCTTAGTCAGAAAATCTGAAGGAAATGAGTTCTTGGAAGATCTAGGACTAGACGAGGGAATAAAATGAAATGGATCTTTAATATGGTGAGAGGTTGAGAAATAGATTCAGCTATCTCAGGATATAACCCAATGATGGGATGTTTCGAAGATACAAGTACCGTTTCTTTGTCTAGGTTTCGTTTGTTATACTTGCCACTGTCACGACATACGTAGCTAAAACTTTTAAAGAAGGAATAACATGTAAGATTTGAGGCTTTCACGGCGGTGACTATGAAGAAAACAGTCTTCTGGGATTTGGCACCGTGTATATGTGGTGTTAACCGACGTTTCGGAGGAACGTATCGCCTCCATCTTCAGGGTAGAAGAAAAAATATAAGAAATCTGCAAAGTCTGCAAAGTCACAGTCTGATTTTACCGGTTCTCACGGTCTCTTCGCTTTGCAGATTTCTTATATTTTTTCTTCTACCCTGAAGATGGAGGCGATACGTTCCTCCGAAACGTCGGTTAACACCACATATACACGGTGCCAAATCCCAGAAGACTGCTTTCTTCAAGGAATAACATGCAGATTAAAACATTATATTTCACCCATTTAATTTAGAGGAGGACTTGGAATTGCAAATTCGAGCCTCATCCCAAAATTCTACTGCCACAACTGTTATCTGCTGTGGGCATTGCCAAGAGTGGGGAATAAATTTCATACTTTTGGGTGTCCTCTGTCAGGTAAGCAATTAGAAACATGGTTTTATTTGCCTACTTTCTTTATTTTGAAAAACAAATTAAAGTACGCTTATGGGACCACTTTGCTGTCTGTGTGCCCCTCCCCCCCAGTCAACTTTAAATGCCTGATCAGTTTCTCTGAAATTTGGTATATATATCATGGAATCTGATCCCGTTTGAGTGTCATACTACACAAATCCCTCCCATCACTTTCTGCGTCTCCTGTCGTTGCAAGGCAACGGCTCGGTTAAGGGTATTCCTCCATTCGATACTAGGCAACAGTTCGGTAAACACGTTCCCGCTGCAACGAAACACGCAACAATTGAAGAATTGTTGGACGCGTCATTTTCTATACGGTCCATATCGTATCAAAGGAAAGTCTGTGGGTCTGTATGTGTATCCACTATCTTTGCTAGGTAACGGCTCGGTAAACACGTTCCCGCTGCAACGAACAATACTTGTAGGCGTCGTTTTCTTTGTGGGGCATGTATCGAAGGAAAGCAGGTGATTATATCTTCCCAGAACTTCCTGTTTATATAAGATGTGAAAGGTCTGCTCCACTGGAATGCATTATTAGAATCTTGTAATTTTATTTAGGAAAGTGTTCATAAAAATACTGTAACGGAACTTGTTCGCTAATGTATGTTATTGCCGAATGCATCCTAAAAAGGAGAAGGGGTCCATTACGATTTCAGGGCCAAATGTAATCGTTTTCATAACAGCCAAACCTGTTTTTGTTAGCACCATCTTGCCAGTAGGTGGAGTTCCCTCGACATATAAATAGCTTCCGCAAAGTATTTGCCGCCCCTGTGCACACACTAAAATATTTCTCTTGTAACATGCCCAAGTCTCACTCTTTGGACCTCGATTTCAAACGTAATTGCTTTTTGAAAGGCCAGCTGTCATTTTCAAGCCGTATTGTATGAAATTCATCATATGTGTTCTTGACACGTTACCTTTTGTGCAGGAATTCAATTTGAACCTCAGTGATACGGTATAAGTCTACAGAAATATTACGTAACTGAACAACAATTTCTTCTTTATACACTCACTTTGAAGCTCATTATTTTGATTGCTCACTCACTCAGACGCTCATTAACTCACTAACTCAGACATTAATCCACTCATACTTTACTGAGTAGCTTATTAATTCTGTCACTCAGTCACTTATTACTTGGATTCTTCATTCAGTCACTCATTAATTCTGCAAATCACTCAATCACTCCTTAATTTTCTCGCTCACTCAATTTACTGGGTCATTAATTACGTAGTTCTTACCTGAAGACGGGACAGATTCCAGTCTCCGAAACGCTGTCTTTTGAAAAATGAACAGGACGGAGTTCTAGGTAAAGACAGAGCTATGGATAATGTCCAGAAACATACTATTTGTACTAATGCATATAGGCTTTGGGTAGGAAAACCGATCTCAGTGTCCGCACGGTCTAACTCTAAGGCATGAACTGTCTTCGCTCGCTCGAACGCATGGATCATGGGTTCCAATCCCACTTAAGGCATGGATGTCTGTGAATGCGTTCATTCTGTGTTTGTGTTGTCCTGTGTGTAGGTAGCGGTCTCCCGACAGGCTGCTCTCCCGTACAAGGAGTCCTACCGTCTGCGTTAAAAAGGATTACGAAACTGAAGGAGAAGCCAGGGCCCAACAAAGGGTTGCAGAGCCATTGATAAATGAATGAATGAATGATGGGGTGGAAGTGACAGGATTGATCTGGCTAAGGATAGGGCTCAGAAGCGGATATTGAGAACTAGGAAATGGAACACAGAGATATTGGGTTTTCGGACTTTATCCATCATCCTGGTTTTAAGATAACTAAGAAAAACACGACGTTTCAGAAACTGGATCTGTTTCCGTCCTCAGGTGAAGGAAAACACCGATTCTGTTGGGTCCCTTAGAAAGAGCTAGCCTCAATCACTGGACCCAATATCTCTGTGTGTTATACACCATCGTCAGAATCCTATAGTAAGTAGGAAATGGAAGTTAGGCTTGCATAGAACTGGGAATTTCGTCACCAGTTGAAGTGTTAACAGCTTCTGAGTATCTTGATGATGATGATGATGATGATG
>NW_019731993.1:66181-118179 GCF_002891405.2 Cryptotermes secundus | reverse complement strand
AGAAACATAAATATTTAATTAATAATAATAATAATAAGTCAATTAATTTTACTTATTTGTATGCTAACACAATAATAATAATATATGGAGGAGGAAAAGGCCTTAGTTTTTTGAAGTTGGATCCATTTTGAAATTGGCAAAATAAGTTTTGCCTGTATATTCTAGGAAATTTATATCTTTCGCCACTTAACCTTACGTGTAACTGTCAACTGAATTTATTTTTCTAAATACATCGGCGCTAATATATTTGAAGTTGAGCTGCGCGTTTGGTCATGTACATGTCGCTTGTTATTGATGGCAGTGACCTCAGCGCGTGACCTTTCCGTAAGTTGGAAAGGTTAAATGAACAAGACACAAGTCCCATTGGCTCAGTAATATAGCAATATGGAAAAAGGCCTCTGCAGATTGAAATAAAGAATGCTTGTGGTATTGGATATTGAGCACACAAACATCATTCCATTTGCTGTTTAAACACAAATATTGCAAGTAAGAATAAACACACTGAAGTAGGGAAATTCAATGGAGACTAAGCATAAAAGAAGTTTATTGTAATGACTGTTCTTTTGTTGTAGAGAACTTGAAGGGCCTTTTTTTTTTTCACAACGAGGAAAATTATCTGCATTTATTTTCGAGTACGAATGAAATGTTTCTTTTCCTTTACGAGCACTGTCAAAGGGAAATTTTTCTCGATGGTGAACATGCTCAGTTCTTTTGTTTTAATGAAAAGACGGGCAAAGACTTTGTGAACGAAATGAAAAGATCCACTTTTTATGAAGGGCCAGGCCGATGGAACTTGAATATAATGTTCTGACGCGGATCGTTGATTTTACTTCTTTCGGAGTAAGGGAATATGAATTGAAACGAAATGGATTTTTTTATTAAGAAGTTATGGATCTATTTTATTGACTTTTCTGATGGATGCTTAATATTTAATCTATATGAACAATAATTCCATGAGGTGGAAATACACTCCGACTTCGGGCTTGCATGTGTTGCGGCATATCGCGTTCGAATTTATAGTATTCTTACGTAATATTCGCGAGACCGCTGGTTCAAGTCTCTGCGCGGTAACCGGCTACTTCTACTAAAGCTATTCGTGGTTTTCCACAATTCCTGTAGATAAATGCCTGAATAATACCTAAAATTGAAAGACGATCATTTCCTTTCACATCATTTCCAATTCATTATTTACTGTTCAAGTCAAATTCAAAGTTATGTTACGACCGACGGTCAGTCGCCCAGTCTGTCTTGGAATAAAGCACACATTTGGGACTTAAGATAGATGTTTATTACTGTCAGACAGTTGCAGATTTGTTGATGTGGGGCGCCCTCTCTGACGAGAGGACGGATCTATCATTTTCTAGAGCCACAGAGGTAATATGTCTGTTGTCAGTATGTACAATTTACATTTTACATGTTATTAAAGTAAAGTAAAGGTATCCCTGTAACAGGCCATGAAGGCCCATAGGGTTGTGAGACGTTGAGGGTCCCACATTATCTAGACAATCGGCTCAAAGATGGCGGTAAGGTTGTCAGCCTTGCGCGCCGGCCGCGCTTTACTCCCCAGGAAAATTATTTAATTAATTCCTGGTACTCATTTCTGTTGGAGGCTGAGTCGGCCCCAGGGCCATAGTGCCGCCGGAAGGATTAGGTCAATTGAAAAAATCCAATGATCTCATCGGGACTTGAACCCGCCACCTTCCGACTTGTAGCATAGTGCCTCAACCAACTATGCTACCGCGTGCTACTTTTTTTTCAAAAGATAGAATAATATAAAGAAAGATGAATGTAGAGAAGTATTGGAATAGTCACGCAATGAAGAGATTAATAATTTATAATCTTCACTGTATGATTTATAGTTTTACTGACATTAAAAAACTTCTTGGTTTTAGTCCGCAAGCGAAATATACTATACCGACCGAGCGACCGCCGTTTGTCGGTGAAGTTAGTGCCAGCTGTAGCGGATAGAGGGTGTCGCGTGGTCAGCGCAACGGATCCCCACGACCGTTAATCTCGATTTTCTAGACCGGAGCCGCTATTTCCTTGAGATGGCTCCTCGATTATCCTCACGAGGTTGAGTGGACCCGTTCCAGACCCACCACTTCTCATAAAATCTGGGAATCGAACCTGGACATCTGGATCTGTAGCCAGGAACTCTGACCACTAGAGTGACGCAATCAGGAGGAGGAGATGGGTTGGATGAGTGTCGGAAATTGAGAAATGCATGAAGAAATTTTGTCTGAGAGTTTAAAGCGGAGGAGTCACGTGAGAGAGCTAGATACATGTTGGAGGATAATATTAAAATTGATGTTAGGAGATAGAACGGGTAAAACTATATCAAGATGGGTTCTGATACAGGGCATTTGGTTACAGGGAAGTGATGCGACAGGTTCCATGATGTATGTATTTTCTTGAACAGTCTTGTGAGCATGAGCATCTTATTGGAAACTCCTGTGACATGAATTCTGTAGCTAATTGTATGTCCCTGTGACTTCTTCTTCTTCTTCTTCTTCCAAGTTCAGACGAAGTGGAGGACGCGAGTTTATATTTGAACGTTCGCCAGACTTGTTTACGCAGATGTCCAACCGTTACACCAACGCATTGATCCTATTGTAAAGGAAAATTGTGTTAGCCTTCCAGAGCAGAGACTTACGCCGAGCGAGGGACTGGAAACTTAAAGGGCGCGCCTCCCATTTAAAGGGGCCCATACACGTACGAGTCCGACTCGGCTCGGGTTCCAATGAGCCAAACTCGTCCGTGTGTTAGTCGCAAAGTTGGGAGTCAGCTCATGCGTTTGTGGTGAAATTAATCAGAGCCCGGCTCCCGAGTCAAGTTCGCCGAGCCGGACTCGCACGTGTATGGGCCCCTTAAGAATATACCTTGCACAATTTAGAGGAAGCTCGTAACTGCTCGTATGTTTATCTAACGTCTTGGTGTAATGATTAAAACTCATGTTTTATATTGTAGCAGTTTCAGGGTCGATTCTTAGACCGAGGGCCGCATTTAATTGAGGGCTTCTGTGGACTTCTTTTGTTCATCATCATCATCAGTAATCTGTCAGACGACAGGTCCACAGTCTCTTCCAAAACAGTTTCTCCACTTAATGCGATCTTCTGTTTTTGGAAAGAGACTATCCAGGAAAAGTGATAATGTGGTAGTTTTTCCATTTGCTTTCCACATCGCAGTACAACAGCCGTACAGCCGTACAACAGTACAACAACCACTCTGGTCACGCCTGTTGCTATACGAACTTGAACCATCTCGAGCATCATTTGCTCTGTGCTTCAAGTCGCTGCTGATGACGCTGCTTCCGACGTCAGTTTTTGGTGTCTCTCTTCGTCTGATGCCTACCCTTTGACCTGTCCAGCAAGGGAGGCCCTGCCAGTAGCTACGCTACCGCTGGTATAGCTCTCAGGGTCCTTGGCATACTCAAACCCCCTCACCACGATAAGGTGGAGACACCAACGAGGGGGTCTTTTTTTCATCCAGACAAATACCGGACTCTAGCTTAAAACACACAACGATCCCTCATTTTTATATTGTTTTCAGTTTATCTTTCAGAATTATCCTTCCATTGAACACCTAGGCCTATAAAGTTACACTTAAAATCGTCGTTAAACAAGACCAAATTGTTCAGAAACTTCCTCCAGAATACAGTCGAAATGATTGCAATCATTATATACAAAATGCTAAGGTGTGCTCTTCGGCCGTTTTTCTGTTGCTGTCTATGTTGAAAGGTAGTCATGAATAGGAGCAGAAGATGAGAGCAGTGGAACATATGCTTGAGTCGGTATTATAGTGTCCCTCTTTGCCGAAAAGATATTCCTCTAACTGGCAGCATAGCTTTATATTCTATAAAGTTTAATGCGCCATTCCGAAAGTACAGTTAAAAATTATTAGTGTATTCAGTAGCAAATTTCTTAGTATAAATGTGGCTGCCTTTCCAGAATGTTACAAATTAAATTTAGGTATCTTGACAATTGTTTTTAATAGTTTCATGCTGTGTTTACGTCGGGCTTTATCTAATGCAGTTATATTTCCATTCCAGTGTTTTAAAACTGTTTATTATACTGTACAGTCCGTCAACAGCGCAACAATTGTTCCCTCTTTCTTACACTTCACTTTCTACACAACATGTTTCGGCCCTGAATGGCCACCTTCAGGTGCCTTACTATGCTAAAACTGCTACACTGCACTAATATTATCCATTCGTCGTATATGCAACTGCACTGAACTACAACGTGTGCTATTTTAGCGCACACCAGTTAGACCACAACTATGACGGTTTGAATCATGAAGCGTGCAGTTGCATATGTAATGAATGGGTTATATTAGTGCAGTGTAGCACTTTTAGTGGGGGGTGGAGTCCAGCTGAGTCAACTCGGCACGGCGGCCACTGATTGGCTTATTGTACCTGCCCCGGGTGATTATGATGATAGAGAATTTGGTGGAATGATGAAGATTGGCAGGGGAAACCGAAGAGAAAACCTGCCTCAGCGCCACTTTTTTTTTCTTGGCACTACAGCCCCAGTGGGCCTAGGCCTACCTCCATGAACTCCGTTCACTTCGGTTTTTCTAGATCTTACACATTCGGTAGGACTCCTTGGGCGAGTGATCAGCTCGTCGCAAGGCCTCTGCCTGTAGACAAACACAGAAAAACGCACACAAACATCCATGCCCTGAGTGGGATTCGAACCCACGATCCCGGCTTCCGAGCGAGCGAAGACAGTGCATGCCTTAGACCGCTCGGCTACCGTGATCGGCCCAGCGCCACATTGTCCACCACAAATCCCACTTGACCAGAGCCGGGATCGAACCCGGACCGCCGCGGTGGGAAGCTAGCGACTAACCGCTTGAGCTATGGCACGGACGTTCCACTGTTCCAGTCATTCAGCAACGCTTTAAGAGAAACGCGATTTTACGACGTCGAATGGGAAAGTGATTGCTCGTGAAGGACTGGGAAAGACGTAGAAGTGGATGTGGGCTAGTTTATAGTGTATCCTGACCAAGACCAGTGATGGCTTCATGCGGTTCTCCCAGTACAATACATTTCTCTGTTCTCTTCATGGACAATGTTCATACAATCTGCTTCTGGGAACAGCCTGCTGTATTTCGCAAAGATGGTCTATGCTGTGGCAAGATTTTAATAAAGGTCCAGGCTGCGGGAAAGTAGGAGTATATCATAAGTAAATTGGACCAGCAGCAATACAACGCGCTCCGTCTCTCACAATACTTTATAACTAAAAAGAAAAAAAAGTCTCGCTTTGCTATTCACTTCGGCTTGCTACCATTGGCTCCCTGTATATTAGAGTATTAAGCATGCGGGCTGCATAGGCATCCCATATTTCTAATTATACTGAAGGGTTTTAGTCTGCGGACTGGGACACCGTTAAAACAAATGAGTTGAAAAAGAATGAATGCTGAGTTTGTAGGTTATTTTATCACGCGTTCAGTATCTCATGTATACACCGTCGAATGAATGGGTTTGTTGACGAATTGGAGAAGGGATTTGCAAGGAAGCGGCAGCAGAATCCTGGCATCGGATTGGAGAGAATAAAGAAAGGTAAACAGGTGAAACTATCCCTGTAACAGGGCCCGCGCCATAGTTAAAGCGGTTAGTCCCTGGCTTCCCATCACGGCGGCCCGGGTTCGATCCCGGGTCTGGTCAAATGGGATTTGTGGTGGACAAAGTGGCGTTGGGGCAGGTTTTCTCCGAGTACTTCGGTTTCCCCTGCCAATCTTCATTCCACCAATTGCTCCACAGTCACCCTCACCTATCATCTGGGGCTGGTACAGTAGGCCAGAAGTGGCCGCAGTACAAGGGACTTAGTCCCACCTCACTAGCAATAAAAAATCCCTGTACCAGGCCGTGAAGGCCCATAGGGTTGTGAGAAGTCGAGGTTCCCACATTCTCTAGACACTCGGCTCATAGTTGGTGGTGAGGTTGTTAGCCTTTTACCCCCAGGAAGATTCCTGGTACTCATTTCTGTTAGAAGCTGAGTCGACCCTAGGACCATAATACTGCTGGAAGGATTAGGTCAATTAAAAATCCAATTTCATTATCGGGAATTGAACCAGCGACCTTCAGGCTTGTAGCATTTTTCTTTTCGCATAGAGCGGGATGGAGTCGAATTGGGTCCACTCGGCACGGCGACCATTGTATGGCCTATTGTACCCTGCCCCGGGTAATTATGATGATGGAAAATTTGGTGGAATGAAGATTGACAGGGGAAACCGAAGTACTCGGAGAAAACCTGCCCCATCGCCACTTTGTCCACCACAAATCCCACTTGACTAGACCAAGGATCGAACCCGGGCCGCCGCGGTGGGAAGCCGGAGAGTAACCGGTTAAGCTATGGCGCAGCAGGGCTTGTAGCATAGTGCCTCAACCAACTACGCTACCGCGTGCCCCGGGAGAGAATGAAGAGAACCACGGAAAACTTCAATCAGGATATCTAGTACCTTGGCCAAGATTCGAAGCAAGGACCTCTCGAATACAGGTCTATAGCGTTATCACAACACACCCTTCTTTGAAATTGGTTATAGAATTCTTCGGGGAAATTGCGTATGTTTGTACTAAGTTGGCAATCTGTGAGATACAGGACGTTACAACATACAGATACGTACATTAGCAGGTGAGTGTTAGAGTTTTCTTATTTTTGAGATTCGATATTGAGTAGTTGCTAGTTTAATGTCTTGATTATAGGGTTACAGCAGCTGACACCTGAAGCTTTCCCCCGCCGATGAAACCCACCTGTCCCGCGCATGCCCTAGGCTCTTTGAAGAGTATATCATATCGCCGAGCGCTTTCCAAAATCTGGCCATGCAACTTCCCAGTGATCAGAAGGAGCATGTGCTTCTTGGGTATTCCCGGCGTGTCAGAGCAAGTGGTGACTCAACACATTGGACTCCCCTCCCTGCCCTGATATAGCAGTGCCCCTGTCTTGTCACAGGCTAGCCCATAAATATAGTTCCTGCCACAATGGAGAATAAAGTAATTGTTTTCTGTGTGATTAGTTTATTAAATACTACACCATCGAGACGCATGGAGGAGTGGAGGTATAGCTCCACCATTCTTGACCTCGGCAGTAGATGGATTTGAGTGGTCAGCTTCACGCTCCAGGGGACTTTACGTGTGCGGAAAGAGCCGCCGGTATGCATGGGGTTGGAGGCTGGCTGGGCACCGAAGCCGTTCTGGACGCAATGGAGAGAAGCGAAATTTCTTACACCTGCCGGGAATCGAATCTGGCCGTCGAGCCCCTAGCCCGTCGCTATAACATTGAGCTATTCTGTCCGTCACAATTTTGGGAATATATAGTCGAAAAATGACTTAAAATTCGGTAGCTGTGATTCATCGAAATGATTCGGCAGAATATTTCAGTGTTACAATTTTAGTAACACTTTCCCGGTAAGAAATTTCGTCAAAATCCGGTATATACACGTATTTGGTCAGAAACATATAAAAATTAACCTTAACGCCATTGTTATACTATTCCATGCCCACACGCTGTCTCGTGCTTCAAAATATCTTAACAAAATCTTCCGAATTTCGACCAGATTTCCGACTGTATTTATACATATTTATTTTGGTATTCGCTTTTTTGCACTAAACTTTGCCGACAAGCGGCGGTCGTTCGGTCGGTATAGTTCCCTTGCGGACTAAAATAACGGAGGTTTTTTCCCCCCCTCTTTTTAGCTACTGACAGCGTCATTAAGCAAATTATAATTAAGGCAATTTACATTTTACCCAGGATATTATTTCTAAACTGTGTGCAGTGCAATATCTGTATCGTGACTGGCTCTGTAATCGTGGATATGAATATGCAATAAACTGATATCTACATCACTGAAATTTGGAAGGTTGGAAATTATCATTTGGAAAATGAACCTACATTATTGCACTTATCATTCAACGGCTGATTGCAGTGATATTACTGTACACACGCGCACGCATGCACGCACACACGCATTCTATAGTCCATTCGCGGAGACGATAGAGTCCTCGTAAACAAATGCACGCGGTATCTCCTTCGCTCTTTGAATGAAATCATGCAGCGATCACGTGATGGGTGTACCGTTACAGGGGCGTCCAAAGTTCACTCTTCAGTCTGAATGCAGGTTAACATGCGTCTGAATGCAGTGAGTACACTGAGTAACTGCGCGCTTTGTCCACTCCTTGCTGTCAGCTGTGGCGACTCGGGGCTTGCTTTGTTTACGCTAACTGTCTCGTCTCCGCGAATGGACTTAAGTTGTTCTTCTGTTGCCCCCACTTGGAGCGCAGGGCATCTTGAAACGCTTCTTTTGACATCGGTTTCTTAATCTAAGACAGTCGATAGGACTCTCTGGACGGGGATCAGCCGTCGCAAGGCCGCTACCTAACACAAACAGAATAAACATCCATTCCTTGAGTGGGATTCGAAGCCACAATCCCAATGTTCTAGCGGACAAAGATATTTCATGCGTTAGATCGAGCGGCCATTGTGATCGGCTCGAAGTAATTAAGCTCTTTTTAATTTTTGAAACAATAAATCCACATAAAAATATTTAAAAATTAAGTTCCCACCTCGCAGGTAACGCACTGAACAGACGGTTAATGCTGTTTACGGAAGTAATGTCTTTCTACTCATATGAGATTCACTGCCTGGACAAAATGCAGTGTTTCGAAGTTAAAGGAGACGAAACGTGTGACGGCTACTTCACTTTAAATTGTTAATGAAGGTATTGGACAGGCAGTGCTGAAGCTTGTTTCGCGATAAGAAGGCGGTGAAAGTCTGCCAGTCGATGTACTTTGGCAATTATGAGCCCTTTTGAAGAGTAATCTCTCTCCTGTGCTGCCTTCCGTGTAATGACAGGGCATGTTGCACGGATAATTACGTCATAATGTGATTAACAAAGCGCTCCTTAAAGCGCCTTGTCGTTTTGATGCTGATATAATGGATCTATGACAAAGACGAAGTGAAGAATTTTGGAGATATGGAGGTATTTATACAACGGAATTCCCAAATACGTCACTGATACATGTAATAAATTTCTTCACTATCTCATGGAGCTGGACCTTTCTTGAGAAGCTGCCAGTTGTGCAGCTACTCAAGAGATTCCCAGCATTATATGGAACCCGAAGGTTCATTACCGTGTTCAAACGTGTCCTCCACTGGTACCTATCCTGAGCCAGCTCAATCCCATCCCTTCCTATATCTCTAGATCCATTTTAATATTGTCCACCCACCTACGTCTTGGTCTCCCTGGTCTCCTTCCTTCCGGCTTTCCCACCAATATCCTATATGCATTACTCCTCTCCCCCATTCGTGCTACATGCCCTGTCCATATCATCCTCCTTGACCTGATCATTCTATTTATACTTGGAGAAGAGTACAAGTTATGAAGCTCCTCGTTATGCAGAGATATCCTACCAAGTAATATTAAAATTGCGAATGACTATTGTGGGAGAAGTCCAAAAACTGAACCCAGGAATCCGCCTTCAGATTCCTTTGCAAACGTAACATAATTTTCGCGGAAGCCACCATTACATAAATTTGAGTGAATTGGACGAATTTTTTGAAGAGAAGTTATCTTGCATGTAAATGTTTTTTATCCTTTTGTTTAACTTTTATCTCAGTTCAAGGAAGAGAATTAGCGTCTGGATGCAGTGTGATATCTTTACTGCGATTATCTTTGCATCAGATTCAATGTGGAGCAAATTAACACCAGGTCAATGAGAAATTAAAAACTGCAAAGAGCTCATTTTGAAGATATATACACCCCAAATTGCAGTAGTCTTCTCTATTCTTGTGAGATTTGAAGTACCCACGGCAGCGGTGCGAAGATTACAGGCCTGTTGGACATGAGACCTTGCATTATTTTGTAGGTTATTCAACGACGTCACTTAGGGGATGAGTTGGAAATGACGTGGAAGGAAGTGTTCTTCGGCCGTTTGAAGTCACCATTCCGGAGGGACTGAGGAGAACAACGAAGAATTCTAGTCAGAATAGTCTGCCTACCACCGTGTAGTTTAGTAGACAAGTACCAACGTTTCGGACGAATTTTTGGGTCCCTCATCATGATAGAATAAAGCCACTCTTGTTATATCAGCTTTGGTTATTGACTTTCATATCCGTCACTGTAAGCATATTTGAAAATACATATTTAACCTTTTGAAACACGAATTTCTTCCGAATAATTTTAAAATAAAATGTGAAATTACTGTCATAATATCTTATCTGTGAGTATTTTCTTATGCCGAATAAAGACAATTGAAACTCCAGTATGTATTGTTTATAAATGGTCATAATCAGGGGGACACATAATATTAAAGGGAATGGTTTAAAACGGTTCAAATCATAAAAAGTTAAAGCTGATGTCATATTAAAGTCAATTGGTGTGAACCAATGTTAAATACAACCTTCTTGGTAATTAGTGCCTCACGCTCGTGTTTTTACAATGCCAGAAAATACAACATAGAGATATCAAGTTGAAGGAGTCTTCTTGTGTGGTAAAATTCGTATGCATTATTACTTATTCCCAAATTAGATCCTTAGATCCTGATCTTAGGGAAAGCCAGAAAGAAAGAGACCACTAGGAAGACCAAGACATAGGTGGGTGGATAATATTAAAATGGATCTTAGAGATATAGGATGGATTGGTATTTATTGGATTGATCTAGTTTAGGATAGGGATCAGTGGAGGGCTCTTGTGAACACGGCAGTGAACCTTCGGGTTCCGTAAAATGTTGGTAAGTTCTTGAGTAGCAGCACAATTGGCGGATTCTCAAGAAGGGCTCAGCTCCGTGAGTCAGTGAGTGATCCTGAGCTATAGTACATTTGCAAAAGGAATCCTATGGAACTTTTGAATAAAACTTAAGTTTTCAGTTCGTACCTTACAGGGAACAGACTGTGTCTACATTTTAACGCTGTTTCGAGAAATCATCGCTGTCTATTAAAGAAAGACATAAGAAAGGCCTAAAATAAAATGTGAGCGCAAAATGTGGAGACTTCTAATATTAAGGCAGGGTGGTAGATATAGTAACCACTTACCCAGCAAAATAAGCGTAAGCTGGTTAAACGAGATAAAGGGAGAGTCCACTACCGTTGCAAGGGAAAGGTGATAGTATATTGCAAAACAAAATATTATAGGCGCTGTAATAGAGTAGCACGAAACATCAATTGTATTCTCTTTAGTAAAATATTCAGTGGCCATTTGAGGTAGGTTAACCTAACAGCACAAAGACTGAATGGCATGAATGAACCCGTCCGTCCACGAGGGTAGATTTGATTGTTGCGTTACGATCAATTTACTCGTAGTAGTAGGAGTTGATGTACGGATTTCAGTATAGATGGCAGGGCATGGCACTACGATGCGCTGCCTGTCTACTGCAAATATCGACCTGTGTGTTGCACTTCAAGATTCTCCGACAGAGGGTGCTGGTTGTAGACTGTGTATACTATCGACGTTTATCGTAACATTCGAGAATATATTATATAGTTGCTAGAGTTTACATGTAAAGAGTAAGAGTAATCCCCCATTTTAGTTTGACGTCATAATAATTTTCCCTTTTAATATGAGAATGAAATAATATGTATTTTTGCTCTAATTTGTATGGGTGATTGTGCGTTTGTACGATTATGTAATGTATGTACGTATTCATACACCAAAACAGATATCTGTCTTTGATTACAGCTGCATCTCTGTAGCTCTCATACAATTTTTTAGCACATCAGAGTCCATCTGAATGTTATCTGTTTGGTGGTCCTTCAAGTTACATCCTCCAAGAAGTTTCCCAACAAAATTATGTATGTATGTGTTCCTTGTTTCCTCGATCATACCTTCGCGCAGAACTCCGGATACTTGGTAACCCAGATGGACTACTAACTTACGTATTATGTGGCTTAAATTGGATAGTGATAATTTGTTGATCAATCAAGCCACGTCCCCTCGAACTCAATGCAATCGACACCGAATAATAATAAATTGCCTTGATTTTTAAATTTGTTATAGAAATATGGCTTCTTTTTCTGTGCGGAAAAGTCGTCACTTTGGTCAGACTTGTGGTGCTACCTTGTGGAATGCGGTATAAATGATTTTATTTGTGTTGCTGGTGCCGGTGGCTCAGTTAGTAAAATTGTAGACTGCATATCTCGGTAATCGATGAAACCAGAATTATTCTTCCGAAACTGATAATGCTAACTCCTCTACTCTACTAGTCTACTCTCCTCTATTCTACTCTACCCTACTCTATCCTACTCTACTCTACTCTACTCTACTCTACTCTACTCTACTCTACTCTACTCTACTCTACTCTACTCTACTCTACTCTACTCTACCCTACTCTACCCTACCCTACCCTACTCTCTACTCTACCATACTCTCTACTCTACCCTACTCTCTACTCTACCCTACTCTACCCTACTCTCTACTCTACTCTACTCTACCCTACTCTCTATTCTCTACTCTCTGCTCTCTACTCTCTACTCCCTACTCTCTTCTCTCTACGCTCTACGCTCTATTCTACCATTGAAAGCTCGATAATCAGCGGAGCTGAGGAAAAGCCGTTAAGTAAACGAAGAAGCGTTTACCTAATGCTCTTAGGGATTACCATCCTCCCATTTTGTGCCTAGGTCCCTGAGATTCTTCTACAAAATTCTATCTATTTCTCACCGCACCCATGCATGCTACATACCCCGCCAATCTCATCCACCTTGACTCAATTGCCGTACTATCTGAAGAGTAGTGCAAAATTTTATGCTTTTCCATTCCTGTGTAAAATTAAACCATATTCGTTTTACTTAAAACCATTCTGTCTGTCCCGTGAATATTTCTCATTAATGTGTGTTTATTTCGCATTCGTGGAATGAGAAACTCCATCTTTATTTCTGCATATGCGAGGGGTTAGTATGGAGCATTTGGGGTACAGAAAAAATTGAAGTAAAAACTCTATATCTGTATAAAATTACGCACAGAACACATTTTTCATTTTATTTAGATGATTAGGATTAAAATTTACTGCTATATACTAATTTTATAACACAATATCCATTTTATTTAGTTATAAAACTTTATAATGGTCATTACTAGTTATAAATTAATTTATTACGAATTTTATGTTTTAATTAGTACGCGACTGTATGAAGAGATGGGTGGGGTGGGAGTAGGGGGGCGCGATTACCAGAATACTCCGTATTGGTAGTTACATCTGACCCTAGTTAGTCTGTGATAAATCAAGTTACTGGCCTAATGCGAATGCATTGGCTAATACAAGTTTGCTATTGTGAGAGCAGACAAAACCAAAGGGATAATTGCCGAACCCTACTTTGTTATATGTGTATCCAGATGCTGTATAGCGGGCCCTCAGAACTTTGGACCCGCATTTGTTGTATACATACAAGTACAGCAGACTGGATTTAATCGGGGTTCCGTGACTAATAATAAAGGGCTCTGGATCGGATGGTTTTATTAACACCTTCTTTTACTCTTTTAATCTCAATCAATGTTCAGCCGAACTCTTCTGCCTTGACCGCCGAGGAGTCGCCCCATTCTCGTTCTACGACTGATTGCTCACTTGGAATTCCGCGTTATATAGTCTCGGGGCGGATCCCAAGGAAAACACCGTATCTCAGTTCGTAGGGGTGTTTACTGATCCGTTGCTTAGAAATGGACGTCCTATTATTCCGCGGAACGCTTCTGGGGAGCATGTTTAGCGACCCGTTGCCTAGCAATGTGCATGGCGCGGACCGCATGAAAACACTGCTTGCAATACCCTATTGTTAGATCCGCGTATTTCGAGCGTTGCCAAGAAATGGGTCTGCATGTCACAGTATTATAGGTCTGTAGTTGCATTATAAAACACGCCTATTCATTGTTATGTGTGTGCCGGTAACTAATCAACCAACCGAATCGACTGACTGGTTGATTGAACTAACTAGCAAACTAATTAATTAACTAATTTATTAACCATGAAATTTGAGGTTCTCACGACGCTGATTGGAAGATTACTGTCATCTGGGGTGTGACGCGGTGTAGTCTGGTAGATCGTTAGCAGTGTTTTGGAGGAGTCTGCTGCTTCCATCTTCAGTGTAGAAGAATATTCTTCAGGATTACTCTGAAGATGGAGGCAGTATGAACCTCCAAAACGTTGAGACCCACCTACAAGACCACGCGGTGTCACGAAACAAAATATCACAGCTGGAGCAATAGCATCTCTGAAGACCTAAAAGCTTATGAATTGAATGATTTCTTTAGAATGTCATGATGTGAGAATAATATTTACCAGTCAAGAAGCCCGTTACAATTCAACGGGGAATCATTTCTTTCTTGTCACCATTCTTCTCCTCCTTTCTGTTATCTCTGTCATACATTTATCTGCTCTGAAGATCCAGTGAAACGAACACAATCAAGTGGCCTTGTATGACTATATGTTTGGATTTGCACTGTGTGTATCTTGTTTATTGTATGTAAGAGTACTTTGTTTTGTATTGATCCCTTTATGTATAGTCTTTCCTTGTCTGTGTCAGTGTAAGATCTACTGCCACCGGGTGAACACCCAATTGCAGTAAAATAATAATAATAATAATTAATTAATTATTTACTTACTCATGGAGCTGAGCCCTTCTTGCGGAGCCGTCAATTTTGCAGCTACTCAAGAATTTTCCGGCATTTTATGGAACCCGAAAGTTCACAAGAGCCCTCCATTGGTCCCTATCCTGAGCCAGATCATTCCAATCCATACCATCCCATCCTATCTCTCCGAGATCAATTTTAATATTGTCCACTCACTACGCCTTGATGTTCCCAGTGGTCTCTTTCCGTCTGGTTTTCCACCATTATCCTATATACATCAATCTTCTTCCCCATTCGTGCTACATGCCCTGCTCATCTTGTCCTCCTTGACTTGATCATTCTAATTACACTTTGAGAAGAGTAGACGTTATGAAGCACCTCGTTATGCAGTTTTCTCCAACCTCCTGTCACTTAATTTCTCTTTGGTCCAAATATTCTCCTCAACACCCTGTTAAATAATAATAATATGTAGGTATTAAGTTCCTCTGAAATGTTTTAGCTTACTGAAACTGTGAATTCTGTTCATAAAGTACACGAGTATTTATGTATTTCATATGGCTCTCACAGTAAACAGCATTAACGGGTTCATCTTTGTAACGGAGATGTAATATGTTTCCTATGAGGTAAGAACTGAATCTTCATACGTTAATATAGTGGGAATTTGAAACAGTTTGAACCAAATATATGACTGTGTGCTGTGACTAGCGCGCAGACGTATGACGTATATTATCTGTCAATATTGTTAGTTATGCTTGCACTAGATTCGCTTTGATGCCACAACAATTTGCGTGAGGTCGAGGTTGAAGGGCGAGGGGGACTGTCGATAATTAAAATGTGGGGTGATTGTGGTTCTCAGTAGTTGTAACGGTTATTGCTTCTTTGAAACAGGCGCAAAATATTTTTAGTCTGGTTTTAAACGTTTTAATCGCTATAGACATTACAGTACTTTTTAATAACAGTTAATTCATCCTTTGATGTCTGTGCGGTTGTTTAGTCTCTCAGTCTAGCCGCTTGTTTAATTTTCTGGTAAGTTTTTCTTTTTATTTCTAGCTCATTTATTTGCCTTCTACGTTATCGGCCATTCTCCTAATGATTCAGCCTTCTGTCCGATAGATAAACGTTCTAGTGAATCTAATGTTCGTCTAATGCAGTGCATTTGTTAGCTCTGTAGCAAGTATTTTCTCTCTCTGGTGAACCTAATGACATTCTACTGTAGCGGATCTGTTAGGGCCCCCGTACACACACAGTTTGGCCTTCAGTTCGGCCTGCACAGTTGAAGACTGAAAGGCAAAACTGACGTGTGTGGTGCGGCCGGCCGGCCAATCGTTTGGACCGTTGACCTGTGGGAAACCCGTCAGTTCTACCTGCAGGACTGTAGCACGTGACGTGTGTGACTCAACATTATAGGCTGGAAGACCGTGATTGTGGCATGAAGCCTGCCGGTTTATCTGCGCGTGTATGGGGAGGAAAGGGAGGGGGTAAACTGTCACAGTTTTGCCTGTAAGGTCAATCGGAAGGCCAAACTGTGTGTGTATGGGGGGTCTTAGCCGTTTAGCAAATCTGTCCCCCCTACTATCGGATACGTAACTCCCCAGCGGATCCGTTAACTTGTCCGACATGATATTCCCATAATAGTTAAATAAATAATTATATTATCATTACATTCGACATTCAGATTTCTGAATTTGTCGGTATTGAATTAGTAACAAACAAACAAACAGTTGTGTTCATGTTCTCCCTATTAATGTTGTATGCTTTTTGAATAGTATTACATGGAATGGAACACGTGACTATGTCATGGCACTGTTATTGGTTTGGAGCTTCTCCACTACAATCACTACTTTCAATGCTGTAACTCCCGTGGGTTATTTGTGGTTCGCGGGCCGTGACTTGGAACATATATTACTGTACCGTCCTGTAAACAGATGCAGATAGAGTAGCCCTTTTACCCATGTGCATGCAGTATGGAGGGGGGCTGTTGTGTAATAACTCCCCTCCCACTGCACTTTACACAGGCTTTGTTCTGTTGGGCCCAGAATTATTAGGTTATGGACATATCCAAGGGATTAGTTCGAGTACAAACATATAATACATATATGACAACTCATAACAATTTTTCATCATTTCTGCTTGTCTTTTTAAAATTTGTTCGGTTAATATCTCACAAAAATGATATAGTACATATACATATATGTATATACGTGGTATACATATGTATATATTATATATATCTACTGTGACCGCCTCTGTGGTCTAGTGGTCAGAGTTCCTGGCTATATATCCAGAGGTCTGGCTTCGATTCCCGGCGCTACCAGATTTTTTGAGAAGTAGTGGGTCTGGAACATGATCCACTTAGCCTCGTGAGGATAGTTAAGGAGCTGTTTCAAGGAAATAGCTGCTCCGGTCTAGAAAATCGAGATTAACGGCCATGGGGATCCGTTGCAATGACCACGCGATGCCCTCTATCAGCTAAAGTTGGCACTAACTCGTCGACAAGCTGCTGTCATTCGGTCGGTATATTTCGCTTGCGGACTAAAGCCATGGAGTTTTTCTTTTAATGTGGATAGGATTCGTCTGCCGGAGGATAGGGTCTAGTTTTGAGTTCTTGTGAATACGATAATGAACCTAGGATTGTGTATAATGCAAGGAGTTTCTTGACAAGCCGAGCGAATATATATATATATATATATAAAACTGCCCAAGTGGAGATCTGCCCCCCCCCATGGCGTCAGTTAATTCGTAAAACAACTGCAGTAATATTACGGTAAATACTACTTCACGTGGAGCGGATGACTGATGTTTTATGTTACTTTGCTCTTTTTCTTAACAGCCCAACGAGGGCACCTCTGCCGCCAGTTTCAGCAGAAGAAAACTCCCGAAAGCTTTCTTCCTCATGGCCGAGAATTCACTTCAACATCTGGTCCTGTTTCTTCCCGGGCATTATGGCAGGGGTTAGAATCCCTTGGTCTTCTCTATTATTCAAACCACTTCTTTTTCCTCCATCTCCCTTGAACCATGTTCGCGACAAAGTGTATTGACTTTGGCTCTCTCTAAGCTTTATTCCTTCTTTCAGCAGATTGAAGCGTAGACACGTTTAGGTTTCACGTGTAACACTTCTTTCTGTGTGTACATGCCCCTTTTGTATATGTGGATACGCTTTTCTTTTCAGGGGGCTGTTATTTTTATTCAATGTGACGTGCATTCTTCATGTATTTGTGTGGAGTACCAAACCAAACACTTGGCATTCTGAGATCGAACCACCCAAACCTTATGTAACTAAACTAAATAGGTTTTCCGTGCTTTGTTCAAGTACGAATGAAAGAAAGTCGTTTAGGTTGAGGCAGCGCCATAGCTCAAGCGGTTAGTCGCTGGCTTCCCACCGCGGTGGCCCAGGTTCGATCTTGGGTCTGGTCAAGTGGGATTTGTGGTAACAAAGTGGCGCTGGGCAGGTTTTCTCCGAGTACTTCGGTTTCCGCTGCCAGTCTTCATTCCACCAAATTCCCCATAATCATAATCACCCGGGACAGGTACAATAGGCCAATCAGTGGCCGCCGTGCCTAGTGGACCCAGCTGGACTCCACCCCCCCCCACTATGCGAATTGAAGAAAAAAGTTTATCCGCAAAAGTTTTCACTACCTTCGTTGACAAGCGGCTGTCGTTCGGTCGGTATAGTTCGCTTGCGGACTGCGGGCCACGGAGTTTGATTTTTTTTTGTTTGAGACCACGAGAAAACAATTATTTTTTAATGTCAGATTCACTTAAAATAAATATTTTGGCCGAATTTAATCACCTGTTCGGTAAACATTCCTCATTATTGCCAACCCACGCATTAAAACAGAGCGATTAGATTTGAAGTTTTGTCGGCATTGTTAAAGACTATTAGTAACATTGTGTAAGGTTTTCATTTTAAATTTTGAATTATTTACTCACAGTGTATGACGATTAGTAATTAGAATTTAATTGACCATAAATAATAATATAAATATGAGTTAGGAGGGTTACATTTGTTTTAATTAAAAAGGGGGGGCGAATGGGGGTTTTATAAAAAATAGCGTGTCATCATGTTAAAATATATTTTCAGAAAGTGATTTTGTCGTTTGCAACGAAAAATTTCAGAAAAAGGAAAATACACGTGTTCTTCACCATATCTGTCGTTATATTCATTCGCTGGCAGGTATCAACTAAAAAAAAAGGGGTTTCACGGCATTTTGTGTTTGAGATTTTACTAATATTTATCGACACCTTCCAGTTTGGGTTAAAGTCGGCACTATCGGATACTTAGCAAGAAGACCTACATGTGTTTGTGTGTTCATCTCCAGTGTAAAAGCAATCCCTGTAACAGGCCGTGGAGGCCCATAGGGTTGTGAGACGTCGAGGTTGCCACATTTTTTTTAGACAATCGGCTCATAGTTTGCGGTATGTTTGTCAGCCTTACGCACCGGCCGCCCTTTACCCCCAAGAATATTCCTGGTATTCATTTCTATTAGAGGCTGAGTCCACCCCAGGGCTGTAGTGCGGCTGGAAGGATTAGGTAAATTGAAAAAGATCCACCTCATCGGGACTCGAACCCACGACTTTCCGGCTTGTAGCATAGTGCCTCAACCAACTACGTTACCGCGTGCAGTGTAACTCGTACAATTTTCACCGGGATTATAAATATCCTGATCAGGAACTGTGTAGAAAATGACACACATTGTATATTCAGTACACTTTATTTTCCGTGAGCCTCAAGATTCTGGAGATCGAACCCATGCCGCCGCGGTGGGAAGCCAGCTACTAACCGCTTGAGCTATGGCACGGCCTATTTAAATATTAAGTAGCCAAGAACTGGAATAGCCGATCACAGTGGCCGCACGGTCTAAGGCATGAAATGTCTTAACTCGCTCGAACGCTGAGATCGTGGGTTCGAATACGACACAAGGCATGGGTGTCTGTGTATGCGTTTATTCTGTGTTTGTGTTGTGATGCGTGTGGTACAGGCCTTGCGACGGGCTGATCACTCGTAGTCCTACCGTCTATGTAAGAAAGATTACGGAACTGAAGACGAGGCCAGGGCCCAACAAAGGGCTATAGAGCCCTTGTTAATTGAAACGACTGTAAGAAAGTCAGCCACTTAGAGAGAATCCCCAGTAACAAATGTTCCAAGTTTCGTAACTGTAACGCATATGGTTGGTTAGAGAGATGCATCTATATTTGGCAAAGTTAACACTGCGAAGGTAAGACTTAAAATGTCCACTTAAGAAGTACCACGATAAATATTGATGTTATTTGCTATGATTTCTCTGCTATATTAATTGTAAATTATATGGTAACTGTACAGCCATTGATTGATGAATGAAAGAGATGAAATGGGGGCGTTACCTTCTGTGACCTCAGACACGGGATAGCCTAAATTCAACCTAAAACTTTCAAACATTTTTAGAGAATTATCTCATATGAGATCTGGGTTATGGTGATCTTATTACGGCAATGTGTTATTTGAGTCTAAAAGTTGTTTTTTTTCCCTTGGCACTACAGCCCCAGTGGGCCTAGGTCTACCTCCATGAACTTCTCCGTTCACTTCGGTTTTTCTAGATCTTACACATTCGGTAGGACTCCTTGGGCTGGTGATCAGCTCGTCGCAAGGCCTCTACCTGTACACAAACACAGAGAAACGCACACACACACACACAAACTAAAATGGATTCGAACCCACGATCCCGGTTTCCAAGCGAGCGAAGACAGTACATGCCTTAGACCGCTCGGCTACCGTGACCGGCCTAAAAGTTGTTTACAGTTCGGAAGTTTGCCTGCAGTGGCCACGCAGTTCCAGTGTTTCAAATCAAGATCAAGGGACGCCAAGTTCAGGGCGTCTTTCTCAAACCTTGGGCCAGGAGTTACGCTACTTCAATTTTCAGTGGCCCATAAAACAGGGGTTGTGGTGTGTGAAGGAAAGTTGCACTGCAGCAGACTTTCTCTCCTTTGCAGAACATTATGTTTGGTCATAATTCCACCTCCCAAGTTCACAGCAGTAAATCAAACCACGCTGGAATAAACACAGGACCTATTTCTATTCAGCCGCTATGAGCAAGTGGTATACTCTCCAGAGATGATGACAATACATAGGGGCGTATTGTACTCCTTGGAACTTATGCTATGTATTTTCACCTCATAAATCAAGAGTGGGGTGGTGGTGGATTTAAAATAATACCTACATAGAGGAATGAGAAGGGGGATCTTTGTATGTATTTCAGTCTTCTTTAAGGTAAGGGAGGAAGAATAGGGTGTGGTTTCGAGAAACACCCGGATTTATACAGTGTTTTACTGCACAAGAAAGTAATATAAAAGTAAGGTTTTTAGAAGACTAGAATCAGATTTTAAAGCTGAATAAGCTTTGGTTGGATATGATTCGTCAAGTGATGTTATTGGCGTTTGAATGGGGGTAGAAACGTTTCGGGAATAAGAGACTTTACCGTGAATAAAGTATAGTTCTCAGAAACGTTGGTTCCTACCTACCTTCCTACCCACCTACCTACCCGCCTACCTACCTAACTACCCATCCAACCACTCACCCACCCACCTGCCTACCTACCCATCCACCTACCTACCTAACCACCCGCCTACCTACCCATCCAACAACTCACCCGCCTACCTACCCATCCAACCATTCACCCACCTACCTACCTACCCATCCAACCACCCATCCACCTACCCATCCAACCACTAACCCGCCTACCTACCTACCGACCCACCCACGCGCCTACCTACCCACCTACCTACCCAACTCCACCCACCCGCCTACCTACCCATCCAACCACCCACCAACCTAGAGATGGAAGGAAGCGACCCTGGAAAAGATGGAGACTAAAAGCTCAAGAGAGAACAGAATACTGAGAGGCTAGGGCTGAACCAAAGGACCTTAAAGCCAGAGAAGGAAGAAGAGGGTAACTTTATCCCTGTCCTTATTTGAGCAAATCGCCACTAGTACATGTGGGAGTGTGTAGCTATAGTTCCGTCAGGTCTTAACCTCGACACTAGATAGCTTCACGTCCCGGCAGCTTCACTTCCCAGGATAGAACCCAGTGCCCATTGAATGGGAGGCTGAATGGACCCCAGAAGCAGCCTAGATCCTGTGGAGAAGAGAAAAGTCTCTGCCCCTGTCAGGAATCGAATCCTGGTCATGCAGTTGCAGTTTAATCACTATACTGACCGAGCAATCCAGGCGGAGAGGTAGCCTATACCCGAGTTTCCCAAATTGAGAGCCACGGCCTTCGAGGGAGAAGGTTATAATGATATTACATGTACGTGAATTGACACGAACAGCCCATGTTAATTAAATAATATAATTTAATAGAATAAGTACTGATGGGCCGGTCACGGTAGCCGAGCGGTCTAAGGCATGCACTGTCTTCGCTCGCTCGGAAGCCGGGATCTTGGGTTCGAATCCCACTCAGGGCATGGACGTTTAGTGTTTGTATGTATGTGTGTGCGTGCATGCGTGCGCGCGCGCGCATTTTCCTGTATTTGTGTACAGGTGGAGGCCTTGCGACGAGCTGATCACCCGCTCAAGGAGTCCTACCGAATGTCTAAGATCTAGTGAACCAAAGTGAAACGGAGACTTTCATGGAAGTAGGGGGCTGTAGCGCCAACGAATAAAAGAGTACCGATGGCTACAATTAAGATTTATTAACATAGTTACATCATACATGGGATGAGGGTTCTTCTTAACATTTTTTTATTCACATAAAAGGAACCTCACTGAACGCCCTAGGATTTACGATTCGATTCCTGGCAGGGTCATTAGATATTTCTCTTCTCCGCAGCATCCAGTCCGACACTGGGGCCCAGCTAGCCTCCTATCCAGTGGGTACTTTTGGGGCTGTTCCTGGGGATAAAGCAAATGAGGCATGAATCTCACCAGTGAACTCTATCTAGAAGAATGCATGGAGCTATACCTTCACCCCCTCATGTGTTTTCATGGAGTGGTGTTTAATTAACTAAGCACAGGAACAACTTTCCCTTTAAAGGGAGCCTCAAACTAAAAGAGTTTGGCTACCACTGGCCTGTATAATACATCTCTGACCAGGACCGCATAGTCTGCAGGGGAGCACTTCTCAGTGAAGGCTCGGGCCTGCTTAGCTATGGCAGTGACAGAATGAGGAGCTCCAGAGAGCTTCCCGCCCAAACTGCGGTGTGACTTGGAACGTCTCATTTCCATACAAACTCAAGTGAACCTGGTCCTCACAAACCCGGACGGTTTAAATGCTGTATGGGTAATTAATGGAGAAGGAAGGTTAGTTCATTTGAATTTGAAAGTGAAAACAAAAGTTTAAGGTGCCTTCTCCCGCTTTTAGAAACGTGTGGACGGTAAGGATTTGTGGTTTTAATCAATGAACAGAGACAAATTTTTACATATCCATCGATTTAGACCATCTTAAAATCCATCTCCTCTAGGAACCAGAATATGTCTTACCTCTTATACGCAAACCCTACGGAGGAAGAGTCGCGTGCAAGCATGTATGAATTTCTCACCGGTGCACGAATACCGGAAGTTGGTTGAAAACAGGATCTAGTAACGTCATAATGATGACGTAACGGCGTATGTCATTATCTGACGGTGGTGCACCCCTCATTCTCATGGATGGAGCAGACAGAATATACGGTGTAAGATTTGAGGTTTTCACGGCGGCGACTATGAGGAAAGCGGTCTTCTGGGATGTGGCGCCGTGTAGATGTTGTGTTAACCGACGTTTCGGAGGAACGTATTGCCTCCATCTTCAGGGTAAAAGACAAGAAGAAATCCGCCAGCGAACCAGCTTAAGCAGGTGCAACAGACTGAGTCTGCAGAAGACTGTTTTCTTCAGAATATACGGTGTCTGCATCTTCTATCTATCTATCTATCTATCTATCTATCTATCTATCTATCTATCTATCTGTCTATCTATCTTAATAAACAATTAAATGTATGTTATTTTATGTTAATCACCTCCATTTTCATGTTGTGCTGTAAGAATTATTGTCATTGTTAACTATATATTGTTAAATAAAATCTATCTATCTATCTATCTATCTATCTAAAAAATCTATCTATCTAACAGATCTGATACTACTGTATACATCAACGGCACGTAAAATTCAGTACACATTTAAATATATGTTATTTTATGTTAATTACCTTCATTTACATGTTGTGTTGTAAGAATTATTGTCATTGTTAACTACATATTGTTAAATAAATAATAATAAAAAATCTATCTATCTATCTGTCTGTCTGTCTGTCTATCTATGTGGCTGTGTGGACGGGACGTGTACCCTGCATTAGACAGAAGAGAAGAAATACATTCAACATTCTGGTAGGAAAACCTGAAGGAAGGAGATCACTTGAAGACTTCGACGTGAATGTGAAGGATAACATTAAAGAAATAGATGAGAATTTGGACTGGATTCATCTGGCTTCGGAGGGTGCGACAGGGTATTGAGAACAGAGCAATGAACCTTCGGGTTCCATAATATTCTAAGCATTTCTTGACTCATTGAGTAACAATTAATTTCTAAAAAGGGACTCCACTGCATGGAGTTGGTTGATTACATAATTTTTGCAGCGATATATTTGTATATGGAGTAAATGAACAGGGAAATGAGGCATGAAATATAAGAAACATATATCTATAAAATATCTGTGCTCCCTTGTAGTGCATCTTCTCAGTCTTGTCAGAGTCAGAGTTACTTAGCGACTATCGGTTTACCGCCAATCAGTTGGTCTTGGCGTCAAACCCCTTTGAGACTCACGACCAGAGATTTTTTCTTAAACTGAACCTTTGCGATCATAGTTCTCATGTAACATCATCTCTGACGAGAAGACGAGTTCGTCTCTTATGAATGTNCGTACTTGTAGATTGTTATTGAGAATTCTCTTTTTTACAATTCCTCTGTCAGGCCAGGCTTTGCAAAGCAGGTCATGCCTATCTTACGTTGTTAGTCATGTTTAAAGTTCGAAGTAAGCATGGNCGTCTTGGCGTCAAACCCCTTTGAGACTCACGACCAGAGATTTTTTCTTAAACTGAACCTTTGCGATCATAGTTCTCATGTAACATCATCTCTGACGAGAAGACGAGTTCGTCTCTTATGAATGTGCTTGGCCTTTCGTCAAGTGTACGTATCTCTTTTTTACAATTCCTCTGTCAGGCCAGGCTTCGCAAAGCAGATCATGCCTATCTTACGTTGTTAGTCATGTTTAAAGTTCGAATTAAGCATAAAGAAGGACCGTGGACGCTAAAGAAGATTGTGACTGGGGAAGGCTTTGTGTAGTAATACTGCCCTATACCTGTTTCCGTGCCAACCAAACTCCAGGCGAGACACGCTACTGTGCTTAGCCGACGAATTCAGAATTAAACCCATTGAAAGGGGCACAGAGTAACACAAGTTCGCGTGATGTCATTGCATCTTGAGGCCTGAGACTTTGGGCGGGGTGGTGAGGCTACGTTTGTCCTATAGCGGCAAATTTAATTATTTCGAGTTCAACCCCCGCAACGCCAAGTTATCCCCTAGGGTCTGTCGAGACCAAAGTCAATCTCAGACTTTGATCCGTGGGGTCCAGAAACGGAAAAGAGAATCTCGGGGAGGGGGAGTTGAGACAAATTGAAGGGTCTCTTAAGGGTGGATATGGTTGACTTTAACTAATATACTACAAGAACAGTCAGATGTATATTTAAGTTTTCCTCACGATATGAGATCTCTTGATGCCTGATCTCTCCCTCTGTGTCTAGCCTCAGCGTTGATTACGTATTTGTACTGTGTGTTATGGACATGGGGCTTCTTCTGTGTTATTAGAGATCTTCATATTACATGCCTGTACCATCGTTTCTTAACTGTATATAAGATTTAAAGGAGCCTGTGATGTCTCCCGACCGCCGTTGTGGTCTAGTGGTCAGAGTTCCTGGCTACATATCCAGAGGTCCCGTGTTCTATTCCCGGCGCTACCATATTTTCTGAGAAGTAGTGCGTCTAGAACGGGGTCCACTCAGCCTCGTGAGGATAATTGAGGAGCTGGTTGAAGGAAATAGCGGCTCCGGTCTAGAAAATCGAGCTTAACGGCCGTGGGGATTCATTGCGTTGACCACGCGACACCCTCTATCCGCTAAAGTTGGTACTAACTTCGCCGGCAAGCGGCGGTCGCTCGGTCGGTATAGTTTGCTTGCGGACTAAAGCCACGAAGTTTGTTTTTGTTTGTTGTTTGTGATGTCTTCCAACTTTGGTTGCGTTGTGAGGTTGGGTTTAAGTCCGAGGCGTTGAAACGGAATTGGCTTAAGTGATAACGCTTCTTACTTGTAATCGGAAAGTTCCCGGTTCTATTCTCGGCCGAGACGCCCACTGTACTGGGTGGATATTTTCATGGTTTTCTTTAGTCACAACCACCAAGTTCTACCAAGGGTGTAGAATCTCAAGTTAGGCCACTACCGCTTCCTTCTACCCCCCAAAGGTGTCTCCACCTTGTCGTGGTGGTGGGGCTTGCGTGACTCTGTGACTTGGAGAGCTATTCCGGCTGTAGTTTAACTACAGGTAGGGTCACCCATGCCGGAAAGTTCAAAGGGTAGAGTCCAGACTAAGAGAGATACCCTCGTCCTCCAGGTTGGGGGTTGGGCATGGGGCTAACAACCTCATCCTGTAAAAAGAATTTTGTTCAGAAACCTAACAACCTTCCTCGGGTGGAGACTGGTTGTGGAGGAGACCAAGGCTCACCCAGGGCTGTAGCGCGGAGTGGTGGGTAGGTAGGCTTCCTTGCTCGTACTTTGCGATGTATAAGTCAGTAATAATCCGACAGCATGTAGTCTAAGCTATTGATAATGCTGTTGAATAAATTAATAAATTATTGAAAGAAGATTGAACTCTTAGAACTATAATTTTCATAAAGATGTCCATTTTGAAGCTTTTATTCTGTTTTGTACTTTCTCCCAGCATTGGATGTTGTACTAAGAATTACTGGGTCTTTGGACTTTGTCCATCGTCCGGTATTCTAGAAACTAGAAAACACAGCGTTTCGGAAACTGGATCTGTTTCCGTCCTCAGGTGAAAGGGGGAAAAACCTATTCCGTTGGGTCCCTTAGAAAGAGCTAACTTCAATCACTGGGATTTAATTGGATGTTATGATAGTGCGAATGGACTTCGAATGCGAGGTCTGTGGGCCCCATTGCATACAAAAGTTACCCAAACATTGCATTCATGTATTTTGTATGAAAAAGCGCTCTGAATGCAGGAAGAGAGCGAAGCAATGTGGGTGGAGGCGGTGCTGTACAACAATAGAAATACGAACACTTTCTAAAGAGGAAAGGAGGGTTGGAAACTGGGATTAACACAGAGAGGGGAAGTTAATCTAAGGGTGGGAAGGTACCGGACAAACCTGATTTCCTCCCTTCTGGCAGGCTGTTGAATAATAAAAAGCTTAGCTTTAGTAAGATGGGCCACAAGATTTTCCTTGTAAAATCAGAAACTTCAAAATTCCCTGTCGTAAGTTTCGGAAGCTGATACTCTACAAGCTCCTCATTCTGCATTTTCAAACCTTTATTCCTTTGTTAATCATTAATATTTCAAACCATATGTAACAAAGGACAGGGCTTACGAATTATTACAAAATGTTTACAGAGATCTGGAAATGGGGAAGTCAAAGTCATAGGTTTTAACTTAATATATGAGCTCTAAAATTATTTAAAATTGCGTGTGATCAAACTGCTACCATCCGCGAGAAGAAATCTCTTGTTACATTACAATTATTAAAGCCAAAAATGTTTTATGTTTCTACTTGCTTACAGTAACGCCAGAATTCTTAAAGTTAAATTCAAGAAACCGAGACATGTTCTTAAATTTACTCATTTTCAACACAGCGTATTCATATTTGTGTGTCAGTGAGTGACTGAGCCTACTATTCAGTCATAAACTGGCCACGTATTCACTCGTCAGTCAGTCATTGCTTAATAAGTTTGCTATGCAGTTATTCACTCACTTAGCCAGTCATTCAACATCTTTGCTAGACATCCACTCGACCACTTGACTAGTCAGTCGGCTAACCAGTTGCTTATCCATTCAGCCAGTTAACCAGTCAGTCACTTACGAAGTTAGATGATCATTCATTCAACCAGTTACCTAATCATGCATCCAGTAAGTTTTTTTTTCTTTGGCACTACAGCCCCAGTGGGCCTAGGCCTACCTCCATGAACTTCTCCGTTCACTTCGGTTTTTCTAGATCTTACACATTCGGTAGGACTCTTTAAGCGGGCGATCAGCTCGTCGCAAGACCTCTACCTGTACACAAACACAGAAAAACGCACACACACAAACTAAACATCCATGCCATGATTGGGTTTCGAACTCACGATCCCGGTTTCCAAGCGAGCGAAGACAGTACATGCCTTAGACCGCTCGGCTACCGTGACCGGCAATGTTACAGTTTCTTTAAATATTTGTAACTGATAGTCCAATTAAAAAAACGGTTTTAGTTATCAAAATATTTCTCATCGTACACAAACTTAGGCTGGGGCCACACGAGCGCACAAAATGCGTCCGTTGTAACGAACGTACTTTATGAGGGACGTTGCTGAGGACACCACACAGTTGTAGAATGCTGTGCGTAGTTTTTTGTCTGCAGTGGAGCCAGAAGGAAGCGTAGCATTCGCCTCTCTTGTTTATTTCTACAACGGACGTCACGACATTCGTTACAACGGACGCATTTTGTGCGCTCGTGTGGCACCGGCCTTAGAGAGACATGAGTTGAGGAATTATCCCCCCACCATTCAACGTCCTACAAGTTGCATATTAAACACACGCAATTCATCTCCAGGTGGAAGTGCACATAGCTAATTACATTTATTGAAAGCTTCTGACGTCATACTCATCTTTAGCTCATCAAAGTTTTGAAATTGTATAAGCGCACTCCACCCTCCCTCGCACTTACTTTCAGGTTTTTAAAGTAAAAAAAAAGCCTTACCCTGGTGTGGCGCTGCGTCCGTAATACAATTAGATTAAAGTGAAACTTTGCTTACGAGATGAAGTTTGCAATCAGCTTCATGTTGTTGTTCCTTGTTGCAGAAACCCTGAAACAAGAGAGACATTTTTGTAAACCGCCGAACGTAGAAGTAAGGGAAAGTTTTTTTATTGCTAGTGGGGTGGGACTAAGTCCCTTGTACTGCAGCCACTTCTGGCTTATTGTACCAGACCCAGATGATAGGTGAGGGCGATTGGGGTGGAGTTGGTGGAATGAAGATTGGCAGGAGAAACCGAAGTACTCGGAGAAAACCTGCCCCAGCGCCACTTTGTCCATCACAAATCCCACTTGACCAGACCCGGGATCGAACCCAGGGCGCCGCGGTGGAAAGCCAGCGACTAACCGCTTGAGCTATGGCGCGGCCAAGGGGAAAGTTGGTTCTACTAGTAGTTTTATACATGAGGGGATCGGGTGTAATGTCAAAATTACAATTTGGGAACATTTTTCACAATTTATAGAACTTCTGTAGTTAACGAAATTTTGAGTTCGGTACTTTTCACATATGCAGTTTCTTCAGTTATGTTCAGTTGATGAAAAAACGAAGACTGTTTCAGACTTTATAGATTTTTCCTGAGGATTCTTGTATGGATTTGTATGTCATTATATTACCCCGGAGACATGATTAACACACGTCCAATGAACTGCACTTTATGAATGTAATTAAGTGCGATTATTTCAGATTGAAATACTCGAAAAGAAACCGCAGTGGGAATTGTTATAGACATTCAAATTTATTACTGCTTTCAACACAGTTTCTACACTTGGAATTCTGTGCAGAACATAAAAAATTATAAATACAAAACAACGTTAACATATGTTGTGTCGTATGGATGTCAGCCCATCAACTGGATGACACAACAGAAGTGAGGGGTGGGAGTGGGAGAAGACAGGAAGAGGGGAAACGGTTGCTATGCAGAAAGGAGGAGCGAAATCCATGTTCATCATGAAATTTGAGGTTTTCACGACGGAGACTATGACGATTGTCTTCTCGGATGTTAGACCTAATAGCGTGATATATATACCGACGTTTCGGAAGGACCCACTGCTTTCAACTTGCTCCCTTAATTATAGTATTTTAGACTGAAGACAGAGGCGGTAGGTTTCTTCGAAACGTTGTCAAACATGTATCAGACTGCACAGTGTTATCCGACAGGAAGAAAATCTTCATCTGTGTTCATACTTTCCCTGACCCGTCATTAGGCGACTGACCGATTACATCACCGCATATGGGCAATGCCCCTAGTTCTCGAGGCAGTTCGCTCCAGCATGAACATTTTAAAATTCCTATACAACAGTAGTACGACAAAGGACCCGTAAGTTACTCCTTTATAAGCAGCCCTCTTGAAATCATTCACGGTTAGCAGATACCCATTTGACTTCCACAGTCACTGAAATCCTTAACCCTTGGGCGGCACGTTGACGTCAAAGCAGCTGTAATGAGGTCGGTTCTAACCGACATCAAGATCTAAGACTTTTCGAAATTTCAGCGAACAGGAAGATATAATTAACTGACCAGAATAAGGACCCGCATATTCGTTGAGACTTTAAAGGATTATACAGAGTCTGAAGGGATCTCGGATGTAGGGGCCACAATGCATGCCACAGTCACATGCAAAGAAAGAAGGGTGCCTAATTCCCAGGGGTGGTGTTAAATGCGAGAGAAATAATGGTGTATACAACCACAGGACATCGGGAAATGGAACTCTATGAAAAATTGAAAGTCTCATGAATACGAAAGTTACAGGTCAGAGAAATAAATTGACCTTATCGCTTTGTACGTAGCCCTTTAATTTGTGTGTAGTGAAACTGAGAGTCGGGGTCTAATGGTTAGCTGTTTTGATTCGTATTCGGAGTTTGGAATTTTGCCATTGTTTTTCTCAGTACCCCTAGGCAAATTCTATGGTATTAACTGAAATCCGGCCGCTTTTCCTCATTCCTACGAATTAATTATTTTTCAGTAATGTAACCACTTAATTGTGTACATAGTCCCCAGCTTCTGAAAGCATCGCAAAATAAATCATGAATAAACAAATGAAGTTGCAACAAACAATCAAACGCCATTGTTTTAGTCCGCAAATGAACTATACCGACCGAGCGAGCGGCCGCCGCTTGTCAGCGAAGTTAGTATCAACTTTAGCGGATAGAGGGTGTCGCGTGGTCAGCGCAACGGATCCCCACGGCCGATAATTTCGGTTTTCCAGACCGGAGCCGCTAGTTTCTTGAAATAGCTCCTCAATTATCCTCACGAGGCTGAGTGGACCCCGTTCCAGACCCACCACTTCTCAGAAAATGTAGCGCCGGGAATCGAACCCGGATCTCTGGATCTGTAGTCAGGAACTCTGACCACTAGACCACAGAGGCGGTCAAATGAAGTTGCGTGGTGAAGGCAATTCAAAGCATCTGTGTTAGGCCCCCCATACACACAGTTCGGCCTTCCGATCGACCTTACAGGCAAAACTGTGACAGTTTACCCCCTTCCTTTCCTCCTCATACACGCGCAGATAAAGCGGCAGGCTTCTTGCCACAATCACGGTCTTCCAGCCTATAATGTCGAGTCACACACGTCACGTGCTACAGCCCTGCAGATAGAACTGATGGATCAACGGGTTTCCCACAGGCCAACAGTCCAAACGATTGGCCGGCCGGCCGGCCGCACCACACACATCAGTTTTGCCTTTCAGTCTTCAACTGTGCAGGCCGAACTGGAGGCCAAAGTGTGTGTGTATGGGGGCCCTTAGAGTTGAGGGTGGCAACCTGGTGTGCCTCTAAGTGGCAGTTTTAGTGACGGAAGTTCATACCACGCCTCCAACTTATGCAGTCATAATTTACATTTTCAGCCTTTTTATCACATTTCGCACCGAATAATTTTATGTGGTTCTATAAACCCTTTCGGAGGTGTTCGGTTTGAATCTTGGCTGTTGCAGTGGTTATCTTCATCAATTTTTTCGTGGTTTTCCTCACTTTTTCGAGGCAATTTCCGGTATAATATCTCCTTTAAGCCACAACCTCTCTCTTCCAAGTCCTTTCAAATTCTTTATTCACCAGTCATCCTTACATTGAATACTGTATAATTTATATTTTGACAGTGTCCTTAAATACCCAACGAAATGGAAGTTACTTTTCCCTCTCACTCACTCATAGAGTTGAGCCCTTCTTGAGAAGCCGCCAATTCTGCTGCTACTCAAGAACTTCCCAGCATTTTATGGAACCCAAATGTTCATTATCGTGTTCACAAGAGTCCTCCACTGGTCCCTATCCTGAGCCATATCAATCCAATCCATACCATTCCATCCTATCTCTCTAAGATCCATTTTAATATTGTCCACCCAACTACGTCTTGGTGTTCCCAGTGGTCTCTTTCCGTCTGGATTTCCCACCAATGTCCTGTATGCATTTCTCCTCTCCCCCATTCACGCTTGATGTCCTGCCCATCCCCCCACTCACTCAAATCAAAGGAAATTAATGGTATAGTTTTGTATCCTGGAGTCGTAAAATGGTTATGAAACAATTTAAACAAATGACCACTGTTCTGCAGTTGATATAGATATAGATAGAATGGATTTAAATGTAAAGTATGTACTGGTTGTTTGTGCTGATCAGAGATGATTTAATGGTTAGGTTACAAATTTAATTTGTTTGCATATAAATATGAAGCCATGTACTACATCGGTGATGGCTCACTCAGCTGTGGGATTTGGTCTTGGCATCAGAGCATGTTTTAATTAACGAACGATTCCTGTGGAAATGACAAGCCTGCAAGTATAATTCAGTTGTTTTTAGAGTTTAGACGTTTAACTTTATTCATTCTGTTCCGTGACACTAATCAATATTATATAATGATTTGACTACACATTCCAATGTGACTCAAATGTATATTTACAGGTATATTAAATATATGTTTCGGTCATTTAATGACCATCTTCAGAAAGCAAATAACGAACACGGTAAGGAAAGTGTTATTACATAAATCATAGTACATCGAGTTCAAAGTTGTCCAAAGTTTTATATAAAGATTTTAATTGATATAAAAAGCGGTGAGTTAAAATATCAATACAATTCTTAATATTTAAAATGTGAAACTGTAAGGTTCGTGCTTCAGGAGACAACGAAAAGGCTACCAGCTTAACAAGAAACACTCTTAACTATATAAAGAATAAGAAACATTGCCTGAACCTCCACGGACGCCAATTTACCCAGCCTCCCGTTGATAGAAGATGCACGAAAACAAGAACCTTAGCGGTTTAAGATTTCAAATATTAAGAATTTTATTAACATTTTAACTCACCACTTTTAGCTTAATTGAAATCTTTATATAGAACATTGAACAACTTTGAACTTGGTGTACTATGATTTATGTAATATTAGTTTTCTCAACGTGTTGTTATTTGCCTTCTGAAGATGGCCATTAATTGACCGAAACATGTAAAGGCATCATATATATATGTATATACATAAATATATATTTCAGTCACACTGGACAGTGTAGTCAAATAATTCTATGATTATACATTATGTAATGTATAAAGACACTGATTTTTAAGCGCGTTCGTATATCAACGTATCTCGTTACAAATTCACTCCATCCGTATGTTCGTACGCATGAAAAATCTCGTAAACGGACAAACCAGAAAATTTACGTACGTTTTTGAGCGCTTCTCGACCATAACTCGTTAATCATTCATCGGAGCGAGAAACTATTGAACAGATGTTCCAGAGAAATAAGAAACCCATTTTAAGTGCCATACAGCTTTCCCGCAAATCTTGTGATTAAGTATTTAGACGGTGACACAAAAGTTAGCGAACGTCCCAGAATTGTTAGGTTATACATACATTTCTGAGTGTATATATCCGGCAATTAACAGCACTTTTCCGAACACAGGCGAGAATTACCGAAGTATGTTATTTTATGTTTCTAGCTAGCATGATGTCAGCGCTGATATGTTAACTGTGTGAGTGAATAGGCATATTTGCAATGAATGTCTCAGCTCTCTTGCATGAAATCGTCAGTTTTACATTCTTCACGGGGGTAAATCAAATGTTAGCATTCAGGACTTGAAAGTCAAGAAGCAGTAAGAGGACGAAAAGGGCCACGAATTTTAAATTTCCTAACTTATATGTAAGTTCCTGATGGATTGAGGTTTGATGACACGCTTTCTTTCGGTAGTAGCCTATTAAAATCACTGTTCTGACCGGTGGGTAAATTTGTAGTAGACAATACTTCCGTAACAATGAACACGAATTTGTGTTTATGTAGTTTACTTAATGACGTTCTTAACTCAGATTATATAACGTTGAATGACTGGATGATATTGAATAATGAATTCAAAAAGCTGTCTGAGGAAACGACCATGACTTAATGCGAGACAGTACCGCTGCCTGGAGGGACTGAGGAAAACCACAAAAAATCTCACTCAGGGATTCGAATCAGCCACAGTTAAAAACCTTATAGGTTTATCTAGCTTTTTTTTTAATTCGCATAGTGGAGGGTGGAGTCCAACTGGGTCCACTCGGCACGTCGGCCACTGATTGGCCTATTGTACCTTCCCCGGGTGATTATGATGATAGAGAATTTGGTGGAATGAAGATTGGCAGGGGAAACCGAAGTACTCGGAGAAAACCTACCCCAGCCCCACTTTGTCCACCACAAATTCCACTTCACCAGACCCGGGCTCGAACCCGGGCCGCCGCGGTGGGAAACCAGCGACTAACCGCTTGAGCTGTGGCGCGGCCTCTATCTAACTTTTTCGGTCAAATAACAGTAAAAATTCTTCCTTCTTAGCTATGACGCCGTATAGATGTTTAGCGATGTTCGGAGGAACTTGTACACCGCCGTGTGTACCCGTCCTGTTTATTCACATCTGCTGTGCTTCATTTGGGGTGAATGCCGCTTCGCACTGCTGTGCAGTTTGCGGTTGCAATGGCTTGCTATTCAAGATTGAAGAACGTTCACTTGACGTCAGCAAACTAGGATCGCATGCAATTTGAATACTAAATACCAGCCGATATAGCCTGACGAGCAGTCACTTCACAAAGCAAGTCGTACCGACTAGTGGTTTGCAGCTGCCCTGGATAGAAATGTACGATTTAAAAGAATTTCTGATAAAAATATAATCATGATCAAAGTTCACACTGTGTACTATACAAAAGGGAATCGAAGATGTTAATTATTAATTTAACCGTTATGCTACAAGCCGGAAGGTCGCGGATTCTATTCCCAATGAGGTCACTGGATCTTTCAATTGACTTCATATCGTACTTCAAGCCGCACTATGGCCATGCTGTCGATTCAGCCTCTAACAAAATGAGTACCAGGACTCTTCCTGGGAGTAAAATGCGGCCGGCGCGTAAGGCTGACAACCTTACCGCCATCTGTGAGGCATTGTCTAGAAAATGTGGGAGCCGCCACGTCTCACAACCCTATGGGCCTCCACGCCCTGTTACAGGGATAGCTTCACCTTTTATCCCTGTCACTATAGTGACTAGATTGAGGGTTGGATGACCTAGAGTTGATACCCGGCAGCGGCAAATATTTTTGTCTCTGCCAGCACCTCCAAACCAGCTGTGGAGCCCACACAATCTCCTTACAAATCCAAAAGGTATCGGAGATTCTTTCCCCGGGTATTAAAGCGGCCGGATCTTGAAGCAGACCATTCATTATCTAGTTCTGGGGTCAAAAATGCATGGAATTATACCTTCACTTCCCCGTAGATCCTAATATCGTTGTAATTAATTAGGCAATTAGCAATTTTCCTTTACCTTTAGGAAGTCTATCAGCAAGCATTTCTCATGGGCAGAACCCCAGGTAGAGACTTCTGATATGAACTGTCCCCTTGCTATAGTCTCTTTCCATTTAAGCTGCAATTGAACATAGTGCGGTATCATCACACTTATTGCCTACTCTGCAGGGGCGGTCTGCTCTCCCACTGTTCATTAACTCCACCCACCCTCCATCCCACGTGACCTGCTACTCTTCCGAAGCGAAGTCCGGTTTTTACTTTCATAGCAACTTTGTTAGGTTTCGTGGGCCCTTGAAAAGATAAAACTGGATTATCTCTTTTAAAATTATTATTCTGTTCTCTCTAATATATTTATTGTAATAATAAAGGTAAAGGTAAACTTGAGCCGATCACGGTAGCCGAGCGGTCTAAGGCATGCACTGTCTTCGCTCGGTCTGAAGCCGGGATCGTGGGTTCCGATCTGTTTCCTGTGAGGTACGGACTGAATTCTTATATATTATTCTTATACACTGCCGGTCACGGTAGCCGAGCGGTCTAAGGCATGCACTGTCTTCGCTCGCTTGGAAAGCGGGATCGTGGGTTCGAATGTTTCCTGTGAGGTACGAACTGAATTCTTATATATTATTCTTATACACTGCCGGTCACGGTAGCCGAGCGGTCTAAGGCATGCACTGTCTTCGCTCGCTTGGAAAGCGGGATCGTGGGTTCGAATGTTTCCTGTGAGGTACGAACTGAATTCTTATANGGTAGAGGCCTTGCGACGAGCTGATCACCCGCCCAAGGAGTCCTACGGAATGTGTAAGATCTAGAAAATCCCAAGTGAACGGAGAAGTTCATGGAGGTAGGCCTAGGCCCACTGGGGCTGTAGTGCCGGGGGGAGGTAAACTTGTCTCTATACTTAAATATTTAAGCATCACGTCATGAAGACTTATGGTGCGTAGAGCTATAGTTCCACCATTCCTGACCTCGGCACTGGATGGAGGTGAGTGGCCAGCTTCACGTCCCAGCCGCTTTGCCTCCGGGGAAAAAGACCTCCGGTACCCATTGGATAGGAGGATGGGTTGGCCCCAAAATCGGCCTGGACGCTATAGAGATGAGAAACAATCTTGCTCTTTCCCGGAACCGAACCTCGGCCTTCTAGCATGTAGCCCGTCGTTATACCGACCCGACTAAGTATTAGATTAATGTAACACGTGATATTCCGAAATATGAACAACAAACCCAGCCTCCTATCCAATGGGTACTTGGGAATCTTTCCCCGGGGGTAAACCGGCCGGGGTGTGAATCTGACCACTTACCTCCAACTAGTGTTGAGGTAAAGAAAACGTGGATCTATACATCCAATCCCCATACGTCTTCATGGCGTAGTGCTTAATTAGTTAAGTACAGGGAAGCTTTACGTTTTTTCCCCCTTGGCACTAGAGCCCCAGTGGGCCTAGGCCTACCTCCATGAACTTCTCTGTTCACTTCGGTTTTTCTAGATCTTACACATTCGGTAGGACTCCTTGGGCGGGTGATCAGCTCGTCGCAAGGCCTCTACCTGTAGACAAACACAGAAAAACGCACACACACAAACTAAACATCCATGCCCTGAGTAAGATTCGAACCCACGATCCTGGTTTCCAAGCGAGCGAAAACAGTACATGCCTTAGACCGCTCGGCTACCGTGACCGACAGCTTTAATTTTACCTAACCCAATTGTTACTTAATTTAAACCAGTTGTTACATTTGAAATGAGGAAATCGCAAGTTACCATGGAAATGCAAGAAGCTCTGGGAAGAAATAATTGCATACTTTCCTTTGATACGACACGGACCGCATAGAAAACGACGCGTCCTACAAATATATTGTTGCCTGTGTATTCGCTGCCGCCGTAACGTTTTTACTGAACCGTTGCCTAGCAACGATAATGGGATACACATACAGGCACACAGACTGATAGGAGGTATTTATGAAGTGCGCCATTGAGATGGGCGCATGTGCAATGATATACGTGCCGAGTCTAATAAAGTTGGGTTTGACATACAGAATTTGATGGTGGGGGGAACACAGACACACAGAAAACATGGCGATTTATTTCTTAAAATAAGGACAGTACGCCAAAATGAAAAGAAATCGTTAATCTGTACCTTCTCATAAATCTACCCAACATCGAAAGGAGTTAATTGCATTCTGGAATGGACTATACTTCTGTATGGTAATTTTCTTGCAACTAAGTGACACGCAGTTTTCCTTGAGAGATTGGTTGTCTTCAGCTGGCCTAGAAATTCCTTGATTTTTTGGAACTCAGTAGTTCATTGCCGCATTCACAAAGAACGTACCATTGAGCCTCATTCTGAAGTATATTAATTTAACTTCTACTTTTCACCAGCGCGTCCGTTCTAGAAGGCCGAAGTTAACGGCCGTGGGGATCCGTTGCCCTGACCACACGACACCCTCTATCCGCTAAAGTTGGCACTAACTTCGCCGACAAGCGGCGGCAGCTCGGTCGGTCGGTATAGTTCGTTTGCGGGCTAAAGCCACCGAGTTTTTTTCGCACCATGTTTCTGAAACATATATTTTAATATTATCTTACTGTTGGTGGCTACATTCCAAAATGGGCTCTTCCCATAAGACATCCGATCAAAATTTTGTACGTATTTCTGAATTCTCGAGGTTACATGCTTCTTGATTTAATCATCTTGGCATTATTAGCAGAACAGTACAATTTATGAAAATCATTGTTATGTAGTACTCTCGAGCTCTTTGTGAGGTCTTAGAACCGAATGCAAGTAGCCTTCAAATGAAACCCGATCGCTGACAGAACGGAATGCCATCTCATTGGTCCAAAATGGACGGATTGTCCATCCGTTTGTCCCAGCACGCCCGTTCTTCTGAAAAGCTCGTAACCGAGCGTTGGTGTGCCATGCACTTAGCCACGCGAACACATGCATCCCCTCCCACGTATCACCGCGAACGGGTATCATTTGAACAACCTCATAACTTTAAGAACCTTTTGTTCTTCTTTGTTCTGTTCTAGCGGAGGAATCTTTAAATATTGCATTTGTAAGTGGAACAGGGAAATTTTTCTAAACGTTGCGCATGATAATGATAATAAAGGAAATAGTTTAATTCTCAACTGGTTTCAAATATGGTCTCTTCCAGCTATAAATCAGAGTCCTATGATCTTAAATATATCAACGTTTTGTGGCTAGTGGAGATAGCTCAGTTGGAATAGTAGCACGAATTTTGGATGAGAACCAAAAACTTAGGTTCAATGCCTCGACATCACATGTTTGCTCCCCTAAGCGCTTCTTTCCGATTTGCAATCAAATTTTTCATTACTCTTTCCCTTGACTGTACCTACCTGCTTTTAATTAACGTGCATTGTCACCTTGTTCCCAGCGGAATGATTCAAATTCTGACGACGTGTTTTTTGGGAGAGGTGTGAGATGTATAAGGGGGTGTTAATGGATGGTGAAGGGTGGGTTGGGAGTATTTCCTGTACAGCTGAGTACAATAGAAAATTTCTGCTGACACAGAAGTAAGATTTATACTCAGTTCTGTTTTAGTGTTATTGGCTCTAATTTGTGGAAGTTGTCTGGGGTACTGGGATGATGTGTGAGGGTTGCCGCCTTCAGGAGCTGCAGTATGATTACAGTGGCATTTGCAATGTAATCCTGCGGGGTAGTAGATGTACTTGAGAAGGAAACCCGCCCGTAGTAACCATTCGTACCTGCCAATGTGAACATTTGGGCGAAAGAAAAAGAGAACAAACTATCCTTTGAATAAATTAAAGATACAGCTTTCCTTTTAGGCTAGGGCTACACGAACCCACAAAATGCGCCCGTTGTAACTAACGTCGTGACGTCCATTGTAGAAATAAACAAGAGAGGCGAATGCTACGCTTTTCTTCTGGCTCCATTGCAGACAAAAAAACTGCGCACCGCATTCTACAACTGTGTGGTGTCCTCAGCAACGTCCGTCATAAAGTACGTTCGTTGCAACGGACGTACTTCGTGAGCTCGTGTGTCCCCAGCCTTAACCTTTCTAAACTCCTTTACAACGATGAAAACATGCGGCTGTTAGCGTCATTCTGTATATATGTCCGTCTCTCTGTAATTTCGAATATTTTCAATTTGCAAACCGCTAAACAAATTTCGGCGAAATTTTTGGTTGTTTCTGAATGAGATATCTCCTCACCCTAGCACAGAGAGTTCAGATGTGTTACGAAGATTACTGTTTTCTGGGATAACACCGTGTAGTCTCGTGCATGGGTGTCTATCTATATCTGTCTGTCTGTCTGTCTGTCCGTCTGTNGTCCGTCCGTCCGTCTGTCTCTGTCCGCCCGTCCATCCATCCATCTATCCGTCTGTCTGTCTGTCTGCCTACCTGTCCTTCTCCCGTCCTTCCATCCATACANTCTGTCTGTCCGTCTGTCCGTCCTTCTATCCATACATCCGTCCGTCCATTTTCCTGTTGCTGCGACTTCGAACATAGGACATCCGTGGACCGCTTCGTTTTTCTTCAGTTTCTTAATCTTAGACAGTCGATAGATTCCTTGGACGGGGGATCAGCTCAACTCAAGGCCGCTACCTACAAAGGACAACACAAATACAGAATAAACGCAAACATACATGACTTGAGTGGGATTCGAAACCACAGTCCCAGCGTTCGAGCGGGGGTAAACGTTTCATTCCTTATACCGCGCGGTCACTGTGATCGGCACACAGGTATCAACGCTTTGATTAACATTTAATTCTTAATGTAAGGTGTCCAGTTATGACCAAAATTATAATATCTCAACAGATGTTATTGAAGCTCCCCCATATTGGATATAACGAAGATCCGTGTAGAATTTTTTTCGACTTTCCACATAGGACAGAGAGAAATGAGGACGCCTCTTAGGCGCATGTCTTTTTTTCTCTCGACATTTTAGTTTCGAACTCGCCAGAAGTAATTTTGTCTCTAACCATTCAATGTCTATTTTGAAGTAGTTTCTTTTGTTCGTTGGATAGCAGCTTGCCTTTGTTTCAACATTTTCCTGCAAACTCTGCTTGCAGATGGTTCCTCCATATTTTCGCAGCTCCCAGAGATAAACCAGAGAGGAAAGAGGATAATATTTTGCAAGCTGAGCAGAATAATAAAAGTCGCGAAGGCTGCGCACCCGCGGCTGAACGAACTGACGTTTGCTATTGTTATTTCAGATATTGGACGGATAGAAACCCCGCTCAGGGTTACTGGAATTTTCCTGACAGAAAAAGTTCCTCCAGCCACGAGATCTATGTATTGCTAAAGGCGATTTTGAGAGTCTGAATATGAGAAAAATGGCCTTAAGGGCTTTAGGTTTCTCTGACCACATGGTATGATTGATTCCGTCGACTGTAAGTTGAATAAAAAGTGTCAAGGGTATCCAAATTTGACAGTAGGACTACACAAAATTTATGCATAGGTCCTCATTTTTATCTGCTCCGAATTGTTATGACCGAAACTCTATGATTATGTGAACTGCTCGTTCTCCAAGTACTTCCGCTATCAGAACCGTTCGTCTTACAACAATTGTCTGCCTCCATCAGGCATTCGGATCAAAATTTTAATGCTTTTCTCATCTTACCGGACCGCCTCTATGGTCTAGTGGTCAGAGTTCCTGTCTACAGATCAAGAGGCCCGGGTTCGATTACCGGTGATACCAGATTTTCTGAGAAGTAGTGGGTCTGGAACGGGGTCCACTCAGCCTCGCGAGGATAAATGAGGAGCTATTTCAAGGAAATAGCGGCTCCGGTCTAGAAACCCAACATTAACGGCCGTGGGAATTTGTTGCGCTGACCACGCGACACCCTCTATCCTCTAAAGTTGGCACTAATTTCGACGACAAGCCGCGGTCGCTCGGTCGGTATAGTTCGCTTGCGGACTAAAGGCCACGGATCTTTTCTCATCTTACCGATATTACGTTCCCGAAAGAGTACATCGTTTTATGCATTATATCGTGTATGGTCTTTACGTACCAGCAGGAAGGAGAACAGAAGGGAAGAGATGAGGTAAAATTATTTGTTAAGACATTGTTGACGCTTATTCAAAGAGTTCGAACGAACTGGCATTGTTGCACACTCAGTAGGAATCGCTGTTGACCCAGCATGGTTTAACCATGCATATCTCTGAATCTTATATATTTACGGCTTATGTAAAAACGCTGCTAGTGATCCATCCTATATAGCGTCGAATGGTAGGATTAATTACTGGATGATTAATTAGGAACTATATGGAAATAAGCGGCCGTAGCCCGTTTCAAAGCAGTATCAAACCATTCGCCTCTGAGGGCTGAGGAAAACCACGAAAAATATTAGTAAAGACAGTCAGTCCCCCCTCCGAGATCCGAACCGAATACTCNTCTCTGTTTCATTGTTAATATTATTCTTGATACTGTGCTGTGGGTACTGAATTAATATAGAGTGGGTCCTCCATTGTGCAGCTGCCTGCGAGAGATCATAGGCTGCAACTGGATTATGTTGCCGGGTGGTGGCCGCGGGGCGGGGCGAGAGGACACCTAACACTATGCATAGTCCGTCAGTGGACAGAATCATTCACGATAAATCTTCTGACAGCTTCACATCCATCACTGAACAATAAACAATGAAGCTATTGTGAACAGTGTTCAGTGGAGTTGAGAGTGATAGACTGGTTCACATGAGGGTCGTTTAAATTACTGGATTTTGAAGTTTCAGTTATGGGATCTTCGTATTGAGCGAGTGCGAATGAGGGAAGTTTTGTACGCGTGTCTTCCAGTACGCTTCGTTACTCTCCGAGCAGAGTTAGGTGAAGAGGGAAAAATGCACGCAGACGTGAAAGGAAGAGACAGTTTAGAAGGCCTCAGAGCAGATATGACGGTACATTACGGTGGATCTTAAGGGGCCCATACACATACGAGTCTGCCTCGCGAGTCCGACTCGGCTCGGGTTCCAATGAGCCAAACTTATCCGTGTGTGGGTCGCAAAGTTGGGAGTCAGCTCATGCGTTTGTGGTGAAATTAATCCGACCCCAGCTCCCGAGTCAAGCTCGCCGAGCCGGTCTCGCGAGCCAGACTCGTACGTGTATGGACCCTTTTAACGAGGTGTGTGAGAATGTGATAACTGATTCATCTGACTCAGTCTAAGGTTTTGTGGTGCACTGTAGTGATCCCTCTGATTTGATATAAGTGAAGAAAACGCCACACGCTGCTAGAGGGAACAACACACAAGCAAGGGTCTAAATTAGAGATTGCAGACGTAACACAACAACGGGCTTACGAATAGAGAAACAGACTGCTGCAATAAAATATCTGAAGAAAAGGGAACAGATCTAAACAAATGGACGACGCCATTTGTGAAGTGTAATAAGAATTTTAGAAAATTTGAACACAATTTTTTTACAGATTTTACAGGTATTTGTTTTTATTTAAGTGAACTACAGCGTGTGCTATTTTAGCGCACACCAGTTAGACCACAACTATGACGGTTTGAATGATGAAGCGTGCAGTGGCTTATGCGACGAATGGATAATATTAGTGCAGTGTAGCAGTTTTAGCATAGTAAGACACCTGAAGATGGTCATTTAGGGCCGAAACGTGTTGTGTCGGAAGTGAAGTGTAAGAAAGAAGGAACAATTGTTGCATTGTTGACGGACTGTGTAGAACAATAAACAGTTTCGTATTCAATAATGCAACACGATGCTTAAATACATGATTTATATAAGCAGTTGGAATAGAAAAGATAACATTAATACAGTTTCTAGGGATTTGAATCAGAGGTGGCTGAAACTGGCTGAAGATCATGTTTTATGATTGTCTTTGTATTAGTAGTGCTGAAACTTCGGGTTCTGTTACCAGGCAGTAAGTTAGTTACGTCGTCTCTTTCTCTATTTTGTGCCTTTGCCGTTTGTGTCTCAATATATTCTCATTCAAAGTTCAGTGGCTATACAAAACCCAGAAGAAGAAAAGTGTTGAGACGAGAGAAAAGAAAAACAAGCTTTGAATGAAGTTGACTTGAAAGCCAGCTCCTACCCACTGAGTGTTCCAGATTGTCCATAACTCTCACTGTGATTCTAAACCCTGTTGCGGTGTACCCCCAAGTGCGTCATTTGTAAGGGTTTGAAGTTGCTGGTTCGATGCTGGCCTGCAAACCTGTCCCTGGGCTGCACTGCACTTGTTACACAACACGTGCCTCCTACCTTACACTGCAGGTCCCCTTATACGTCCATCGACTTAATCTCAATAAATTCTTGTTTCTTCTGCAAGTGGTTTTATGTTCCTTTTCTTCAGTCACGTCTTTCTGAGGCTCTTGGGACTTGGAGGAACCGGTTGCTGTGGTCCTTGCTGCCCGCCAGTATGAACTGCAGAGGGAAGGAAACGTTTTTTTTTCATATATACACATACATTTGTCCCTAGGGGAAGTAAAGGTGTGAGTTCACAAATGCAGTAACCTTCCTTCTTACCTCAACAGACACTTTTGTAAGTCTTTTGTATGCCATGTATGGATGTTTCCTGGATAGTGGAGGCAGTCCACAGCGTCACCGTGCAAAGGGCTCTACGTTCAAATTTTGGAAACCAATTTTATTATATATCACGTCATAATCTAGTTACTGTAGAAACCTATCATGTTTATGTATGTATTGTCTTCAGGTTCATTTTGTCGCCTCGTTGCCATGGTTACTACGAAGCATGAGAAGTCCACTTACTCATTGCCATCATGATCTGGAGGCTTTTCATGTCGAGGAAATAAGGGAAAAAGAGGCGACTTGGACTCGAACCCATGGATGTAAGAGCAAAATTGACGAATTTCCCGGTAATTGTCTTTTCGAGAGGAAAATATTTGTATTTATCTCTACCAACTTTTCTGCGACGCACCGTTTGAGAGAAAAAGCAGAGGTCGCACATACAGACCTTTGTCTATCATCATAGCTGAGGTAAAGTTGTCCCTGTGCTTAACCAATTAAGCGCTGCGCCATGAAGGCATATGTGGGAGTGAACATATAGACATATTGTTTTTACCTCGGCACCGGCTGGAGGTGAGTGGTCAGCTTCAAGCCCCGGTCATCATAATTAATAATAATTCGGTTCAGTTCAGTTCGATTCTTTATTATTTATGTGCTGAGCCAACAGCCGCAAGGCCAATTACAGACACAGCGCAGTGTAGATAAAAGTATTTACGTACTGGACAAACAGAACATAAAGTCAGAGATTAATTAAAGGTAAACATTAGGGGAAAGAACATTAATACATATAAGAAATCAATCAAAGAAAATAATAATAATAATAATAATATTTGCATAGTCAAACTGAACGTTTATCTCAACAATTGAACACGAATGATAACAGCTGTAAATAGGCCACATGTGCAGTCTCATAAACGAAGGAAAGTCAGAGAGTAAAGGACATTTCAGCTTATCTCACTTGAACTTAGTAAGTTTCAGTTGTCCTTGAATTAGTGATAATAGGCCCCACTGTGATAAATGTAACGGGACTGCTTCGTGGAGAACGCTGACCTGTGATCCGATTTTTGTGGTCATGATGTGTGAAAATTAGTGAAGTTAACGGAATAATGACAGAACAATATGACCACAATTGTATCAGGCAGAGGAAAGATCACGAACGACCCGAAAAATTGAAAGGAAATGTTGATGCAAGTTGTGAGTGATTGAAAACGCGTGTCGAAGTCAAGGCGTAGATCTCTCGGTGTATCCGAGGCAACAGAAAAATCCGAATTGGTAAAATTACATAGGAAATATTAGTTTTTGAAACAAACGATGCCAAATTGGGAGATCTGGCGTTTTTTACGGAGGTGACTAAGGAGCGTGAAGAATGTCGTTAGCTGCTTGCTGGCTAGGATTACTCTTGAACCCTGAAATGGAGGCAGTATATTCCTCCGAAACATATGTAGACTTTTAGCAGATTGCATGATGTCACATCCCAGGATACAGTAATCTTGAGAGAGAAATTCTTAACGGAAAATATTTAATTCTGAGGGAAGCTGGAAAATTGTGCATTTAAGTTGCGATGGTTACTTCGTAAAAAATGAGAAATCTCTGTGAAATGAGTGGTTTTGAAAAGTAAGTTATTGTCGGTTGTAACCGCTTGTAGTTCAGAAAAGTTCGACGTTTCGGAGAGACATATCGTCTCCATCTTCACGGTCGAAGAGAAAGCCGGGCAAGTAACCAGCAACAAGTAAGCCCACTCTTCGACCATGAAGATGGAGGATATATCTTTGTTACTTTCCCTATTTTTAAAACATGGAAATAGGTTTATGTGATCACCTAGTAGTCTGTGTGTCTATGTATCTCTGTATCTTCCCTGTAATTGTTGGAGACGTCCTTTTTGTGGTCTGTGTCATGTCAGAGGAAAGTAGGAGATTAGCTCTTCCCAGAACTTCTTGTGTCAGTCTCCTTAAGATTATATGGTCCATATAAAAATTATGAATTTCTTGACGATCCTAGCAGCTATAATATATGCAAGAGAGTCGATAAACAAAACAAAAAAAAGCAAACTCCGTGGCCTGTAGTCCGCAAGCCAACTAAACCGACCGAGCGACCGCCGCTTGTCAGCGAAGTTAGTGCCAACTTTAGCGGATAGAGGGTGTCTCGTGGTCAGCGCAACGAATTCTCACGGCCGTTAATCTCGGTTTTCTAGACCGGAGCCACAATTTCCTTGAAATAGCTTCTCATTTGTCCTCACGAGGCTGAGTGGACCCCGTTCCAGACCCACTACTTCTCAGAAAATCTGTTAGCGCCTGGAATCGAACCCGGACCTCTGGATCTGTAGGCAGGAACTCTGACCACTAGACCACAGAGGCGGTTCAAGGAAACCCCCACCTCTAGGCGTTAGGCGTCTTTGAACTTCTTGAAACGGACTTTGATCTACATGTGTTTCAGTGCGCATGACCCCTGGCTTCCAGAGGGATCGGAGAATGGATGTACGTACAAATGGATTTTTAAACAGGAGTGTGGTTCTTTTTGAGTTATCTGTGGGAAGAGGACACGTGGCCACTCGACCCAGAAGGTAAAACACTCGCCCGATATCCACCCCGTTGCAGCAGAAAACCCCAATGTATTCATGATTTACTGCAGATCCTGCCCCAGAGTTTTAGGCTCCATTTTGCATGTACAGTAGGCTAGATACCGGGGTTATTATGTGGCTCCTGGGTTCAAGGTCTCACACGTACGCTCACTCACTCGCCACTCGAGAGTTTGCTGAAACCGATGGAGGAGTTTTCCATAACGGTTGTTACTGTTTACAAGAGTGTACAGCGTCTCATCCTAGACTACGGTAATCTTTACATTTACATGCTAGTACTTCTGAAGCATAGCCTTGTGTAATAGTGTTGGCTGTTATCCTAACAAAAAAGAGCATTAATAATTTCTACTAAGTAACGGATACACTAAGGCATGCACTGTCTTCGCTCGCTTGGAAACCGGGATCGTGGGTTTGAATCTCACTGAGGTCAAGGATGTTTAGGGTTTTTCTGTGTTTGTGTACAGGTAGAGGCCTTGCATGGGCATGGATGTTTAGTGTTTGTGTGTGTTTTTCTGTGTTTGTGTACAGGTAGAGGCCTTGCATGGGCATGAATGTTTAGTGTTTATGTGTGTTTGTGAGTTTTTCTGTGTTTGTGTACAGGTAGATGCCTTGCATGGGCATGGATGTTTAGTGTTTGTGTGTGTTTTCTGTGTTTGTGTACAGGTAGAGGCCTTGCATGGTCATGGATGTTTAGTGTTTGTGTGTGTTTTTCTGTGTTTGTGTACAGGTAGAGGCCTTGCATGGTCATGGATGTTTAGTGTTTGTGTGTGTTTTTCTGTGTTTGTGTACAATTAGAGGTCTTGCATGGGCATGAATGTTTAGTGTTTGTGTGTGTGTGTGTTTTTTTTCTGTGTTTGTGTTCAAGTAGATGCCTTGCGACGAGCTGATCATCCGCCCAAAGAGTCCTACCGGATGTCTAAGCTCTAGTGAACCGAAGTGAAACGGAGAGTTTCATTGAGGTAGGCCAAGGCCCAAATTGGGGCTACAGCCTCAAAGGAAAAAAATGGATAAACTAAATCAGAGCCCTTCTTGAGAAACAGCCAGTCGCTCAGCTACTCACGAATTTCCCAACATCTTATGGAACCGTAGGTTCATTACCGTGTTCACAAGAGCCCTCCACCTGAGCCAGCTCATTCCAGTCCATACTACCCCATCCTATCTAAGATCCTAATATTATCCTTCCACCTACATCTTCATAGTAGTAATCTTTCCGTCTGGTTTCCCCGACAAAATCCTGTATGCATTCATCTCTTCATTCGTGCTACATGCCCTGCTTATCTTATTCTCCTTAACTTGATTATTATAATTATACTTGGAGAAGAATACAAGTTATGGAACTCCCTATTGAGCAATATTCTTCAGTCTCTTATTGGTTCATCTCTCTTTGGTCCAAATATTCTCCTCAACTCCCTTTTCTCAAACGCTCTAAGCCAGTGTTCCTTTTTTAATGTCAGAGGCCAAGTTTCACACCCATACAAAAGCACAAGCAAAATTACAGTTTTGGGTATTCTGATTTGTAGGTTTTTAGACGTCAGACGAGAAGACAAAAGGCACTGTCTAACGGACGGCGACACTAATGTGCGGTAACGGAGTTATCGTGCAGTTCATTGCTGATACCGGTATTTGTGATTCCGTTTAAAACAACACCATGCTCTACAAATTTCGTGCTGTTTTGGGTGACAGTGTATAATGGAGTATGTAATAATATTAACGCTCGCTTTTGTTTCGCCCGCCTTTGTTCAGAATCAATTCATCAGAATTGTGACATAAATCGATTTGCGACCGAAGTGTGAGTTATGACATCCGTGTAATGAAAGGGAAGTGGATAGGCTATGGGTAGGAAGTTTTTGCAAAACAGGATTCATGTTGGTGGCATGAATTCTGTCGTAATTACAAGGTGTTTGTAAAACAGAATTTGACGAAAAGTATGCCTCAAGTAATGATCATTCGCTTTGAGATCAGAGATTGGTTTTGTGCATATAACAATTCTTCCAGTAGTTCCGTGTAAACTGAGACATGAGAAATGTGTTCTGTTTGAGGGCCGATATCCAAGAAACCTGTAAGGTTGTGTAGGAATGTCGAATCGAAATTGGGGTTTGTACTTTTTTTTTTGGTAGCTCTGAACTGGTCTGGTCAAGTGGGATTTGTGGTGGATAAAGTAGCGCTGGGTCAGGTTTTCTCCGAGTACTTCGGTTTCCCCTGCCAATCTTCATTCCACCAATTGCTCCACAGTCACCCTCACCTATCATCTGGGGCTGGTGCAATAGGCCAGAAGTGGCCGCAGTACAAGGGACTTAGTTCCACCCCACTAGCAATAAAAAGAAATAAATTAGCATAGGATTGAACACGGGCGGCATACACAGTGACAAGAGGAAGAGTCCTCAGGCTTCATGCAGAGACAGAAGATTATAGGCGTCTTGAACGTCCCTTTGCCTGTGTAGGCGTCGTGTCTGTGTCTATGTCGATATATCGATCCTTGCGACACTTGGTGTGACGGAATGCGTGGTTTGATGTGTTCACCGTGTCGGAATCTCTGTATGTGTGTATGCATGTATGTAACTGTTGGGGTGGGAGGTTGGGAGATTTCAGCCATGTGCTGCTGAGTCAGTCATGTGTAATGACTTCTGTTGATGGTAGGATTGGGGAGGGGGGTAACGGTAAAGGGATTATTGTGCCCCCATGAAGACTAATTTACGGAGTACATGCAATAACCAATACATCTTGAGCACAAGTTTGGGGTGGTTATGTTGTTCATTCGTCTGATATGGTTGTATGATATCGGATTTGATATACGGAAATACTTGTATGTGATCGTAACCAAACCTGAAGGCAGCAAAATATTTTTTATCTTTCCGACATGTTTCAGGTTAGGAGTATCAAAGGGTCGATTCCGAGTAAGGGAATAAATTCTTGTGTTCTCCACAGCGTCCAGACCGCTCTGGGAGCCACCCAGCCTCCTGTCCAATTATTACCTTGGTGCTGAAAATTTGGTCTCTGGTCTTTTGGTTTTGACACTGTGTAACCGGTCATAACGTGGCGACAAGCTTTAGTGAACACCTGTTAGACGCTATTTATTTATGGCTTATGTGGCAACATTGCCAGTATTTCGAATTATATAGCGATAATTGGTACGGCGATTTAATGAACGGTTAATTCGAAAAGCTGAGGTGGTCGTAGCCAAATTAAAAATACTATCCCGGAATTTGTCAAGAGGTCTTGAAGTAAATCACGTAAACTTCAGTTATGATATTCAATGTCCTCTCGTTCGAATATCGAGCCGAACACCTCCCTAGAACAAAAGTCAGAAGTGTTAACTGCTTGGGCCAAATTATTTACTAATTGATTTGTCTGTGAATTTGTGGACTTAGAGCGTTTATAGAGAAATCTTGTGTACATATTAATGAACCTTTGGGTCCAACAACTGCAGACAATTGCCTGACCACCTGATCGACCATCAGCTTCTCAAGAAGGAATCTGTTCCATGGAGTACAGAGAGACAGGAGACACTATTTTCATTGTTGTGAAGGGAGCCCGGAAATGAACTGCGGCTTTCATTCCATAACAGTGACTTGAAAGCCGTAACATCCAAGTTTTGTTGTTATCTATTCTTGTCGGTCTACTTGCTAGGGACAGGGACTATGATAATACAGGCCGGAATCCTGGATTGAAAGGGACCAAGAGAGGGGGGGGGGAATATTTTCATCAAACAATGTAAGGTTATGACGACGAGAATACGCGGGGTGGTGCAAAATGGGGTTGCTGAGGGTTGGGTTCCGGAGGGTGAAGTTGAATGGTCGGACGAATTGGATTGCAGACTTGAGACCGCTGCTGTATGTGGTTTGTAACTGCATTTTCATAGTCGCAAACCTCATTTGCAGACCCTGTCAAATGCCAACTTCATTTCTATGATGTGCTTTTCTATTAGGGATTTTACAGATATGACTGGAACACTCTCTGATACAGATCTTGACCGGACAGTTGAGCTTCTACACGGACTTCTAAACACTTTGCTGTGCTAATTAAATTTCCTGTGTCCTCACCGCGTCATACCAATAGGGACCTAACCTTCTTGATTTCTTGTTCGCTTTTATACCATTAGTCCAGTTGAAAGGTTTCTTGCACATATTTTGTCTACTGCTAGCCATAATTATTGCAAACGAAACTTGCGCCTCTCATGGCGGTGACTCTGAAGATTACTCTCGCGGATTGTGACGCCGTGTAGTTTCAGAAACCATTATGTAAGTAAATAGTAAGTAAAGGTATCCCTATAACAGGCAGTGCAGGCCCATAGGGTTCTCAGATGTTGAGGTTCCCACATTTTCTAGACAATCGGCTTACAGATGGCGGCAAGGTTGTCAGCCCTACGCGCCGGCCGACCTTTACCCCCCACCAGGAAGATTCCTGGTACTCATTTCTGTTAGAGGTTGAGTCCACCCCGAGGTCATAGTGCGGCTGGAAGGGTTACGTCAATTGAAAAAAAAATCATGTTATCGGGATTCGATCCCGCGACCGGCTTGTAGCATATGGCCTCAACCAACGGCGCTACCGTATGCCCTTTAAGAAATCATTATTAATATTATTATTGTTTAATTTTTCTGTATTAATATATGTCTTTCCTCCAATTCTTGCTTGTAATTTGTCTTTGACTTGTATGTTGTGTTTGTCCATAATGAAATTACCTGTATTTACACTATGCTGTGTAATTGGCGTTGTAGCTGGTGACTTGGCACATAAATAATAAAGAATTGAATTGAATTGCTATCCAGAAATTGATGTGGAAGGGTTATCTATGGAAGCCGTAGCTAGGAATGGAAATTATCAAAATTTCCCAATGAATTTCAAGGCTATTCCACTGATATATAAATAAATATATTGAATATGCCGGATAAATATTACTTCAAGCAGGTTCAGCTTCATACAATTTGTGTTTTGAACTGAGAGTTCACTTAAAGAGGAAAGGAAATACAGACACAGAACAGAACTGCGCAGTAGCGAAGTAGATCCGAGCCGAGCCGATCCGATCCCTCTCAAATGAAAGAAGACAGATCTGAATATAAAACTCGCCCCGCTGTACTTTTAATGCTCGCGGTTCGTGTTTCATCTGTATCCGAAACCACAGTATGAATAAAACATGATCTGTCAGCCACTGTTCGCTCCTAATTGAGTAAAAGTCATTTGTTTGATGTCACTCAAACGTACCGTGTTTTCAAAACAACCAGTACCGTTTGTGTGACCTAGGCAACCCTTGTTTCACTTTCTCCCCATTGATATTTCTCATGGCATTCTATGAGAGGAAACTAATCGTTCGCTGAATGTCTACAGCTGTAATCTCACGGAGAAAAAATAAAACAAATNGGTATCATACTTACTTATTTCCAAGGCAGCGCCATAGCTCTAGCGGTTAGTCGCTGGCTTCCCACAGCGGCGGCCCGGGTTCGATCCCGGGTCTGGTCAAGTGGGATTTGTGGTGGACAAAGTGGAGCTGGGGCAGGTTTTGTCAGAGTACTTCGATTTCCCCTGCCACCTTAATTCCACCAATTGCTCCACAATCACCCTCACCTATCATCTGGGGCTAGTACAATATGTCAGAAGTGGCTGCAGTACAAGGAGCTTAGTTCCACCCCACTAGCAATAAAAAACTTATTTTCATCTTTAAATTATTTTACGAGTATATACG
>NW_019731993.1:63745-65673 GCF_002891405.2 Cryptotermes secundus | reverse complement strand
TATATTACAAGTGAATTTACATGCTTTTCACGTATAATTTCCTTATAGCCCTATGAGATCGACCAAAAATCGTCCCATGATCGACCGGTCGATCGCGATCGACGCGTTGGATATGCCTGATATATATTTTAAGTCAGTATTAAGACTGCATACCGTATATACTTTTATATATCTTGTCCTGTATTAGTTTGAGTTCCTGTGTTTAGGTGAAAATTTCTAATTTTAGCTTCCCTTTTTTATTTGTGTCGCGACATTGATCTCAGTTTTGGTTCAGAGCACCCAGAATTCTCCCCCTTACCACCCTTTCGCCCTGACTCATCTCCCTCTTCGCTCCCATAATTTCTCGCGAGGGGAATCCCTGTTTCCCCCATATCTATACCACGTCATCCTAGCTTGCTGTGCGGTGCTAGCCGTACCTCCCCTTGATACAGCGCAAGAGGCGACCCTGCCGCATTACTACGTACGTTGGGTTGCCGTCCCTTTCAGGCGATCTAAGCTCCGTTTTCTGTCTATACCGCTAAGTCAAGGCACTTTTATAGGACAATGACGAAAGAGGCATTATGGGCATCCTGGGTGAAATAATTGCAGTAGAAAGGGGAGACAGGAAGTGTGCAGTAAATTGAAAATACTTTACGCTTTTGGCTGTGGAATCACAGTGTGCGCCATGCCGAAAGAAATTGCTGACATGATTCTGGAATTCACGAAGAATAGAAATCGGTGAAACCTGTGAAAATGGGATCCTGTCAATTTTGGCAGGAATTTTTCAAAACTGGCAGATCGTAATAATTAATACTTATCAAACCTTTCTACTTAGTCACTTGTCCTTCTTATAGACCTCATCTGTGGTCTAGTGGTCAGAGTTCCTGGCTGCAGACCCAGACGTCCAGGGTTCTATACCCGGCGCTACCAGATTTTGTGAGAAGTAGTGGGTCTGTATCGGGGTCCACTCAGACTCATGAAGATAATTGAGGAGCTATTTCAAGGAAATAGCGGCTCCGGTCTAGAAAACCGAAATAAACGGCAGTGAGGATCCGTTGCGCTGACCACGCGACACCCTCTATCCGCTGAAGCTGACACTAACTTCGCCGACAAGTGGCGGTCGCTCGGTTGGTATAGTTCGCTTGCGGACTACAGGCCACGGAGTTCTTTTAGAATATTGAATGATTGATTTCGGTATGTAGTATCTACTCATTCACCTGTCCTGCCCAGCACGAGCCGAAGGCGGAGGTGAAAATGCGTGAAACAAATCCTCATTTCGCTGCTACTTGTGTCTGTGTCTGTGTGTGAAGCAGACGAGGAGGGAGTAGCATAGCGACATATGAACAGTGATTAATGATCCCAGGAAGAATGCATGACATCTGGATCTCATGATGCAATAATGGAATGTAATTAAGCACTTATCCTGGTTCGCGATTACAAGCATCATGATCCGTGCTACATCAAAACTCGGGGGGAGGAGTGATCAGTGTTTTGTATGTCATGAAACGAATGATTACATTCAATTGTTTTGCAACATGACAGACTTAGCGTATCTAGAGGACCCTTTCTGTCAATAATTACGGAAGGAATTTCAAGTAATTTTGATATCTGGGGGATTTTGCCTCCTTGAAATTAAAATTTCATTTTTATAGATTTTCTCAAAACGACTCATTGTACAAAACAACTAACCACTACCACCACCATCATCATCGCCACCATTAACTACAACCTGTCAGACATTATGCCATCTCTTGTGTGCTCTTCCTCAGTTCCTCTCTCCCCTAGATTTGTATGTTCATTCCAGACCCTAGCCTCTCTAGTATGCAGCTCATGCTGATGGAGCAGGAGACGTACAGGAAGGATATGAAGGGGCTGGGGGGGAGAGAGAAAATATAGTAGTACTAAAATGATGGTGGTAGTAGCAGCAGAAATACTACTACTAGTAGTAG
>NW_019731993.1:28380-62905 GCF_002891405.2 Cryptotermes secundus | reverse complement strand
GTAGTAGTAGTAGTAGTAGTAGTAGTAGTAGTAGTAGTAGTAGTAGTAGTAGTAGTAGGAGTAGGAGTAGGAGTAGCAACAATAGTGATGGTGGTGTTGGTGTTTGTATGGTTGGTATTAGTTGTAGTAGTTTTAATGGTGGTGGTTGATATTAGATTTACATAACACAACACACCATATTCAATTATAATATGCTTTTTATTGGCCTGGGGTCCATCGGAACCAAAAGGGCTTCGCAGCAAAAGAGTCAGAGGCACACAGCTGCTGAGGATGGAAGCCATATATACGAAACGAAAGTTTCGTGCAGGTTGACCGGACTACGGCAAAGTGAGCACCCTTCAGCTGCGATCGGTTTCCACAGACACTTGCCCTGCGTCCGTTGCTCCCAGTTGCAGAAGTTCCAGGGTTTTACTGGCGAATGAGTTAGGATCGAGCCACGACTTTACTGAACATTATGAAGATGGACGTGTTCGGATTGAGGGGGCGATCCATCAAAAAAGGAGCTGGGAGGGGTAGGAGAGGGCAGATGTGTGGCTCAGAATTCAGAGTCAAAGCAGCAAGCTACAGTTCCCCGGATACAATTGCACTCTTCAATGGAATTATGCGTTTCTCATATCTGAGTAAAAACTGACATTGCTTACAATACCAAAAAGTTTATGATGGGTTAAACATGTAGATCGGATATGCAGAATTCCGATTGGGGGTACTTTATGAAAACTGAAGAGGTGGATAATATCAAAATTAATATAAGGGAAATGGATTACGTGAAAGTGAACTGACTTAGGCAGTGAGTATGAATGATTTTAGTTAATTTAACGAAATATTGATAGGTATGAGGATGGAGGGAAGGGTAGGCAGACATAATTAGATAGATAGACAGGTGACTGCTAGATAAAGACATATATAGATTATAGACACTAGAATAATAGATAAATATTGTGACGTGCTGCCTGAAAACCACACTATAGGACATCCATTGCTGCGCAACGGACAATGAGAACTCATGCTACCTAGGAAACTGCCTACCCAACAGAGGCAGAATTGTTGAACTCCCGCGGCAACGGATATTCCATCTAACAGCGAAACTGAACCTTCCGACAAGATGACCTCTATTCGGTCCGAGCGTAGGATATAAGCGAAGAACAATTCAGAGGCCCAAGTCAGTTTAGATTCGACGAGAGCAAAGTCAGATCAGTTTCGAAGAACGAAGAGCCAAGACACACCACCGAGATTAGCGGTGCACGTGTAACAGTTGAAGAGGAAACGTCTGAAGGCGTTATATTTGTGAGTGTAAAGAGTGATTGTCCAATAAACATATTCTTCCAAGTCCGAGACCACACAATTTCTTATCGCGTTGCCTAGGAAACACGCAACAATATACAAGTACATAGATAAATGCGGATGACATCCCATGTAATTGATGTATACATGATGGATGGATAGATATACATACACATACACATACAGATAAGTACAAGTATATACATAGCTAAATTGATAGATTTATAATAAGGTGGACAGACGGACAGATGGTTAGACAGGTCGATGGATATTTATTTGTTGGTCTGTTTATTGAGACTGCATGTCAGAGTCATTTCACGTCCTTTCTTATTAATTCTGTGTGCAGTTTGTATGTGTTCGCTACCTTAAAAAGACAGAAACACCTTCCAGACTCCGAATGTACAATTCTGTAGGTCAGAACGCTTCTTATCGTGACACACGGTCGTTCGAACCACCTATAGGTCAATTTTTTTTAGTTCCTTGAGGGTGGGGTGAGACTGAGTCCACTTGGTACGTCGGCCACTAACTGTCCTATTGTACCAGCTCCGGATGATGAATGATGAGTGTGGAGCAGTCGGTGGAATGAGAATTTACAGAGGAGACCGAAGTACTTGGAGAAACCCTGCCCTAGTGACGTTTTTTGTACCACAAATCCCACATGACCTGAACTGGGCTCGAACTCTGGCCGCCGCAGTGGCAAGCTGGCCATTAACCGCCTGAGCTATGACACGGCCTACCTATAGGTCTGTGTTTTTATTAATTCTTCTTAGTGTTGATTACTGCCTTAATAATGGACTACAAATTAGGGTAAAGCAAAAGGAAGTGAAGAAGAGGAATACTAGGAAGGGGCGAAGAAATTCTGGGAAGAACAGATCGTCTACTTTACTTTAATACTACATGGGAAGCACAGAACAAAATATAGGCTACACAGACACAGAGAGACAGGCGGTCTCATAAGCCTCTTAAGAAAAAGATGAGGGATAGGTTAACGATAGAGAGACAGACAGAGAACAATGTGATTTCACGAGCATTTTATTTTTTCAAGAGAAGTGAAGTATGTATAAAAGCAATAAGATGGTCAAAAATAAGAATAAAATGAAGGGAAAGAGACGAAAGAGATAAGAGATAGGAGTAGAAACAAGAATAATAGATAAATTAATTTTAGTATTTCACAGGATTGACAAACCAATTCTCTCTGACTACATAACACGCACCTTAGAGAGCACTAGATGAATGGGTTGCTGCGTTACTGCATATATCAGCATTCTGGTTGAGTAACTCTCAGTACATTGAATACATTTGAAGAGCGTCGAGGACACTTCTATTTCGAGGAACTGCGAGAGACTGCTGCGGCCTGCCCTCTCGTTGTGGTCAGGGCTCCCTCCTCCACCAGCAGACCATGAATTGAATCTCAATGAAATTATCCAGTAGGAAGATACAAAGGGGAGATGGCCACTGTGCTCCTATATTTTGTTTCTACAAGTCCAAGTTCCTCTTATCTCGTCTAATGAAGGCATTTACACGGTACTGTGTTCCAGACAGTGGACACGAAGCAGGGAAGAAGTCTGTTGGACGGACAGCAAGTAAGCTTGGCTGAGGATGAACGCCTAGAAACAACAGATATATATGCAGACTTGCTTCGAGACGTGTAAACAACACGTATGTATGCAATTAAAGCCTCTGTCATGAGACATTCCGTGATGTAGAGTGGAGCTGAGATACTTCCGTACTAAATAAGTGTAGTTCATTACGTGCTTAATTGCCTGCTCCATTTTGTGGCACAGTGCCTAGATTCTGGGCATTGTCGTGGTCAAGAGAGAAATGCTGTCGCTTACTGAAATACATCGTGGGCATCCGTCACTTGAACACTCATTCAGCGGACGTCCTTTGACGTGTAGGTTGTGTTGTATTAGTTCGTGTAAACAAAAAACAAACTCCGTGGCATGTAGTCCTGCAAGCGAACTATACCGACCGAGCGACCGCCGCTTGTCGGCGAAGTTAGTACCAACTTTTGCGGATAGAGGGTATCACGTGATCAGCGCAACGGATCCCCACGGCCGTTATTTCCGGTTTTCCATACCGGAGCCGCTACTTTTCCGTTCAATTAGCTCCTCAATTATCCTCACGAGGCTTAGTGCCCGTTCCAGACCCACTTCTTCTCAGAAAATCTTGTAGCGCCGGGAATCGAATCCGGGACCTCTGGACCTGTAGCCAGGAACTCTGACCACTAGACTATTGGTAAAAGAGAAATAATAAGTACGGAAAGATGAAGTTTTTCACCTTACTCATATACCAAAGTTCGCCTTTCGCGTGTTTCTCCCTCCCTCCACGTAATTTATGTATGCATATCTTAAAATGGGCCACAACCCTTTTTCTCCCAATCCATCAATCATAATCACCCTGCACTGCACATTCGTAATCTCAGTAGCTGACATAGCATTGAGGTACCCCTAACTTCATGGAGCTGAGCCCTTCTTCAGAAACTTCCAATTGTGCAGCTACCCAAGAACTTCCCAGCAATTTAGGGAACCCGAAGGTTCATTACCGTGTTCACAAAATCCCTCCAGTGGTCCGTATGATGAGCCATATCAATCCACTCCACACCACCCAATCCTACGAGTATATCTCTGCGTGGGTCCCTTGTCACCACGGTATGTCGCGTCCTCAGGTTGCGGACGGGGGAGAAGGCCTTTAGATATAGGGCGTAACTGCGAATGTATTGAATAAGTAGTCGCTGACAACCGACAAAGGGTGGTCATCCAGCTCGAGGGTTGGACGTAAGGCTAACAACTGCTCATCTTAAAAATAAGCTTGTTTCGAAATGTCACAAAGGGCCTCGAAATTGGACGGGTTCTTTGGGACGAGGTACCCCAATTGAACAGGAGAGAAGTCACATTTTGAAGTTTCCGTGTATCATTCTCTAGTTCTGTTCTTCGTGCCCTTCCTTAATTCTGCATTTTCTTCCCTTCTCTTTGTTCTTTGTTTCATCTTGTCCTCTCATTCTTCGGCGATAGATTCCCGGCCCTGGGGCCCACCCAGGCTTCTATCCAATGTGTACCCGGGGCTCTTTTCCCGGGTGTAAAGCGGTAGGGGCGTGAATCTGACCGCTCATCTTAATTTAATGCCGAGGTGGAGAATATTGGAGCTGCACCTCCACTCCGTCATACGCCTTCATGACATGACGCTTAAGTCTTATTCTTTGTTTCTTGTTTTGTTGCTTCAGTTCCCTGTTCTATCCTTAGATTTTTATTCTATATCAGAACTTTTTTCTTCATTTTCTTGCTAATAATTTGTTTTTGTCCCGAACATCATACGCAGGATTTGTACAATGTAATTAGCAGAGAGACGCATGGCGCAGTACTGTATTGCTTTATAAGAGCTTTTCGCCGGCTTGTTTCATGGGCATACCTCACCCTGCTGTAGAGTGAGAGCCGATATTGAACACAACTTTAAACATCTCTCTGTTAAAGAATCATTTTTCTCTCTGAATCAGGAATATGGATTCACTTGCTTAAGTTTCCCCCCTTAGGGCCGTTATATTTGTATACGAGCACAAAGCACAATCTGTTGTTCCGTCTGAGAGACAGCAGACGGCGTTAGTAGTGAAGCTCCATTGCCTCTCCGGTCTTCCTCAGCTATTGCATTTCATACAAGTAAGGCATATAATTTTTTTCGTTGCGAAATGCCAAGAGAGAATCCACCATTATCTCTTTGTAATTATCACGAAAACAGATTTATAAAGAAAAGCCTTTACTGTCAACAGACATTTGACTTTCTCATGGCGGTACCTATGAAGATTACTCTGTTCGAGACTGTGACGCCGTGGGCAGCGACGTTTCTGAGAATCTTACTACCATTATATTCAGTTGTCTATCATAAAGATAGAGAAAGTTCTTTCTTCCGAAACTTCCATAACGGTCTACCAGACTACACGGTTTCACACCAAAGAAGACAGTAATCTTCATAGTCATCGCTGTGAGAACATTAGGTCTCGCAGGTAAGGTTGTTGTTTCCGGTTTGAATGTTTTTTTTCTTTGTTTCTTTAGATACGAGACAGCAAAGGAAATTTGTCCAGAACTGATTGGTAGAAACATCCACTTAATATTATCTGTCTCTAAAGTAAAAAAAGTAAAGCTATCCCTCTAACAGGTCGTGAAGGCCCATAGGGTTGTGAGACTTTGAGGGTCCCACATTGTCTAGACAGTCGGCTCAAAGATGGCGGTAATGTTGTCAGCCTTACGCGCCGGCCGCGCTTTGCTCCTCAGGAAAATTATTTAATTAATTCCTGGTACTCATTTCTCTTAGAGTCTGAGTAAACCCCAGGGCCTATTGCGGCTGGAAGGATTAGGTCAACTGAAAGAAATCCAGTGACCTCATCGGGACTTCTTTAATCATTCAAAGACCCAGTTTATTCTAACAATAATTCATTTCGTACCTCACAGGAAACATTATTTCTCCCCTACAAACGTGAGCCGGTTTAAGTAGGCAATCGCTGTTATTACTGAGAGCCGTACGAAAACATAAGAGTCCAGCTTCAGTATGTTGAAGCAGAGTAACCATTGGATTTTAAATGTTTCATGTAATTTTGATTTTTTCTGTCACTCGCAAGCATTTCGGTTTTAGAAATGAAAATAAACCTAAATAAAAAGCTAAACTTGATCGACAAATTTTAATCTAGTTCTAGCATTGACCTATATCGAGTTTTTTTATCAAAATTGATCCAATAGTTTGGGAGTTGTTACTTTCGGACAGAGGGACGGACAGAGACACATCAAAATTAACTGAATCTTTGGATTCTTTCCAGAACATAAGTCTGCCAAAATCTTAAAAACAGACTGAAGTACGTAATACTGGATTTTTTTATTATAGAATTCTCTTGCAGTGCGATCAAACATTTATTGTGTTTTGTTAATGCGGCCTTTGACTTCTGTTACATACATTGCTCACGGCCTGAAGTCAATTGGGGTGTACAGTTCATGGGAATATTAACCGTGAAATTACTGCCCTTTTTACGTCATAAATGTAGATTATCCTGCATTAACCAGGTGGAGCGTGTGGAAGGACATAGTTTTGGCTGTTTATTATTGTTATACCATGTAAAATAAATGAGAACGCTAGGCAATTCTAAGTTGTAGTATCAGGCTGAAACCGCTGGGATCGGTGGAGTTGAAGCTCACAAGAATTAGAATCAGCAGATTTGGAGAGGGGCCACCCAGGAAGGGTATAATAAATGTGAAAATTTACTTTTGAATTACCACAAGAAAAAGAGAAATATGAATAAATACCAGGATATAGAAGTAATCTTAGGGAGGAACTTCTGGAAAATGTGGTAAGCTTCTTTTCCTTAGGAGTAACATCAGGAAATAGAAACGATATTTCTGTTAATACTGAAGTTAGGAGGAGATTAATATCAGGGAATGCTTGCTATCATCCGTTTCAGAATCACCATGTTACTCTTTTCTTTGCAAACTCGAAAGGTTAAAATATACGAAACTGTAACTTTATTTGCACTTTATGGGCGTGAAACATGATCTTTCACCGTAGGAGAGGAAAGTGTACTGTTTTAGAAGAAACTTATTACGAAATTATTTAGCTCAAGAGAGGGAAAGTAACAGATCACTATGTTATAGAATGTGATACCTTCTAATCTGCTGTATAGATACCAACGCTGCCCTTAATCTTCGACTGTGAAGATTAAGGCAGTAGATTCCACCGAAATATGGCTGCATGTTTAGGAAACCACACGGCATCACACTCCAGAGGAACGCAAGCCCAACATTTGCCTCCATTACAACATCTAATCTCATGCAAGTAACAGAAAATTTGAGAATATTACAGAATGAACAGTTCCAGTAGCATTAATGTCTTATTGGATAGTAGACGCTGAAGATGGAGGAATCCGAAACGTCTCTAAATATCTACCAAAATAGACAAGACTACATCCCGGAAGACAGAAATCTCCTGTCACCTCTGAGAGAGCCCGATGATTTATATTTCTTGCCACGTGTTATTAGAGTTAAATGAAGAGAGATTCGGGTTCCTCGATAAAAATCGCCATGTACTGTTTAAAAATGCGAACTGTATTTCTCGTCTTTCGCATTTCTTTGTTGCATCTCAGTAACAGTTGGCAGTGAAGAGTGGAAATTATGAAGCTCATGAATTCTCCATTACTCTGTATAGCGACTGGCTACGGGCTCGACGACCGAGGGGTCGGATTTCGAGTCCCGGTAGTGTCAAGAATTTTCTCTCCACGTCGTCCAGACCGACTCTGGAGCTCACCCAGCCTCTTATACATTGGGTACCGGGGGTGAAGCGGCCGGGGCGTGAAGCTGACCACTCCCCTCCAACTAGTGCCGAGGTCAGGAAGACGTGGATCTATACATCCACTCCCCATACGTCTCCATGGCGTAGTGCTTAATTAGTTAAGCCCAGGGATAAATTTACCTTTTATCTTTTAGGTCTATAGAGTATTCTCAGCACTTATTTGAAAACTTTCATTACAAATTAGAAACGATATCAGTTTATTATATGAGATATACGCGTAATGAAGCCGTTACTTTGCCAACGAAAATGATTGATTTTTCCTCTGGTGTTAAAACATTTGGACGCAGTGAAAGCCAGATGTCTCCCCTTTCGCTTTTTTTTTCCCGGGGCTGGGGGACGTGCTTCTGCATGTCCGGGTCGGATGACTCCGGGTGTTGACAGGTAGCTACTAAGAGCACGGTGGCCAGCGCCAGAAGTCTCCGGAGGGATTATTCCCAACGAACAAGGGGGAACTGACTCCAGTAGCAAAGTGACTACATTAGTACGTACACGCGAGCTGGCGTCTGACCGTCTCGTCCTTTTTTGGAGCAGAGTTTCTCAATCACACACGGAATATGACTGCGGGGGCTGTGTCGGTATTGCCCAAAATCAGCATTCTTCGATACAGTAGTTGAAACTGCTTTTGTTTTATAGTGAACACGTTTTTAAATGCGGATTTAGGCCCCGCAGAACGAGTTTTGGGGTCATATTACGCCCTGAAATCATTGTTTGCTTGTGAACATGAGCGGAAATATGTAGAAATTGGGCTATAAATGCTTTATGAATTAATTTTGTATTATTATGCATATCTTACTGTCTGTCTATGCTAATTAACTAACTAACTAACTGTATGGAGCTGCTTGAGGAGTTGATACAGCGGTTACTCTTCTGTTCGTATTTGTGAGATGCTCGGTTCGCATCTAGACCGAGACTACAAACACAGCTGAGAGTTCTGGTACCACGAATATTATTGAATTTGGACCCTTTGCAGAGTAAGAAAACAGGCTCCACAGATTCGTCAAGGAATCCAAGAATTCCCATTATCAGCTAATCTGCTGCTGCTCTTGGCGTCTCCGCGCATCTCAGCCCCCATTCAAATTCATCATTCACTAATCACGCCACAGTTCGACTCTACATCGGTGTAGGAAACAACAAAGGGTAGAAACCATAGATTTTATACTGTCCCCCTTCCATTGGTTTTGAAGGTCAAAAATATTTTTTTCCCCCAAATCGATAGGTAAGTTTGAAGCTTAATTAGACCTAGAGGAAGTGAGTTGAGTAAAAACTTGTAATAACATGGTTTGTAGTCCATATCATGTGGAACAAATTGGTTTCTATTGGAGTCTCTAGGTTCAATAGTTATCGAGATATAGAAGATAACGCAAACCTCAATTTTTTGCGTTATAAAAACAGCTGTACCGGGAGAACCGAGCGGATTAAACCTTTGTAATATTTTTGAAGTACGAAAATATGTAGAAATAAGTGTACAAAATACATTTTTTTTAATGGTCGAGCGAACTATCTGGATGACTTCACATGGAATGACCCATAGTCTGAGTTACTGGTAGTGCCGTAAACAAACCCCCAAAGAAGATATATGGACCAGAGTCTTTTAGAAATTAATGTTCCCACAGTTACCGTGAAGTTCTGTTGGCGGTATGAAGATTAATATCCTTTGGGGGTATGGTGCCGTGCAGTCTGGTTGAAGGGTACGAACGTTTTTGATGACCCTACTGCCTCAATTTCTATGGTAGATTTTTTACACCGAAGATGGAGACAGCAGGTTACTCCGAAATTTTTGTACATTTTTAATAGTCGTTACAATCCAGAACACAGTCATTTTCAGTTTTTAGTTTCATCGAAATCTACCAATTAAGTTTTGGAAAATGGAACACGTGTGCCCAGAGACACGAACTCCGTTCAACCCCATATTATGTTAATTTAAGAACTTGAAAGCACAGAAATGAAACCATGTTTCAGTATTTTGAAAGGAGAATGATGTTATTCGACAAGAATTCTTTGAACTGAAAATGTAGACGCAAGTTTTGTTTTGTTTTAATGTGTTGGATCGAAGGAGCAGAAGGAACATGTCTTGAGTATAAATTCTAAATTACAGTTAACGTGGAGGAAGGAACACGTAAATGACAGCCATTGTTATTGCTAGAGCTGATACTACATATGTTGTTTAAAGGAATAGTCGAGCTATTGTTTAAAGGAACTGTGAACCAGGAAATGACGCATCTATATGCTTGATGTAAGGGAGCTTTATCAGATTTTCGTCTCGTTTTGCTTACTACTAAAACTGACTTGCACAATACTGTGAATTTTCCTTTTATAGATGACAGTCTGAAAGCACTGCATTTAAAAACACAGATTTTCTCCTATACCTAGTTTATAGACGTTAAGAAGACTGCTACAAGGATGAAAGGATTTGATGGAAAACACCAATGGTAGCTCGAGAGGGGCGAGTTGCACAGCACGACTTTCAAAACACGGCAGTATTTAATTATTGTGTTCCTTACTCAAAGATCTTGACGTGAATGCATGAATTGGAATTTATGTCTGTCTGTCTTTCTGTCTGAAGCTTTACTTCCGAAATCATCTAATAGATCTCAGTGAAATTTGATATTGGGAGTTTAGAGTGGAAGTGATCGAATTAGTTGAATTTCCGTCTTTATCGGTCCGACAAAATCTCTACCTTATCTCCTCCAGACCCACTATATCTTCTCCTTCAACTTTATCATCTTCGCTTATTCCTATTACATGATCGTATTTTCCTTTATATCTTCTTCTGCTGCTTCCATCTCTTTCTTGTTGTCTTATGCCTTTATTTCTTCTTGCTACTCTGTATAGTTTATATAACGACGTTGGTAATATCTCAGTCTCTACAGCGTCGAGTAATTGGACGTTAATGCTTAATGAATTAGATATGTTGTGATCGTATTGTGACGAATATGACAGTTGCTAGGCAACGGTTCGGTAAGCACGTTCACGTGGAAACGAATAAACACAGAAAAACAGAATAACAGAGGAACTGTAAGGCATGGTGACTTATATTCGGTTTGCCCCAAAGTTATAAAAGAGTTAGTTCAGTTCATTCGTGAAAGTGAACGCTCATTTGACGTTCGTCAGATAATTCAATGATTCATTCGTAAGAGAACTCAGAAGGTAGTTCAGAAGTTGAGTGTTCAGCTGTGAAGTGTTAAGCAAATAAGATTCGTTACCAAGAAACGACTAGCGAAAACAGACATGAAAGATTTTATTTTGTGTGGTGTAGTTTCGATAATCTTCAGAATGTGTGAACGAGTGAGACTGTGAGTGGTCAGTAAATATCTTCACCAATCAAAAGCCCGTCTATAGTCATTAATAGTATCAAATATGCCGCTTTATTCTGAAATTTGTCTGGAGGGATTGAAGAAAATCACGAAAAATCTTATTCGCGAAAGTCGGCGTACTGGTCTAGATTCAAACTCGGCACCTTCTGTGAGTCAGAAATGTTATCGGTTGAACTGGCTTGCTCAGTGTCTTATTTTCGTCATCTTATTTTCTCTCCTTCACGTCTTTCTGTCTGTTCTTTTGGAATTTCTCCTCTTTCTGCCAATGATCTCTCCCTTAATCAACTGTTATCACCATTACAGTCTCTTCTTCCAGTCTCTTTTCCCCGTCTTTCATCTTATTCCAAATCTTATCTCCCTCACTGATCTTATTTTTATCTTACTTCTTCAGTAACGTGTCTCGCGTGACGTAATTTATTGCTGCTGGCTTGTTCCGCTTACTCTTCTATCCTGGATATGATGGCAGTACGTTCCTCCGAAACGTCGATAAATATCTACTATACTCTACAGCATCACATCTCTGAATACATAAATATGAGCAGAAACAAGATCTAGCCATAGATGGAAAGGTAGGATGCTAGGATTTGGACTGGTTCAGAGGCCAGTAATAAACCCTCAGGTCCAATCAAGGGCGGGAATGTTCTTGACCAGCTGAGCATCTATCAGCTTGTCAAGGAAGACTCTGCTCAGTGGAGTTAATTAGTTAGTGTGGTATTATTGCAGTTTTTTTCTATCCATTCTTGTCTGATGTAGCTGCGCTTTCTTTGGCTGATTTTCCTTTCCCACCATCCGAACATCTTTTTATCTTCGTCGTAAGAGGCGACTGCATGGGAGCGCCATCACCTGCTGCCCCCCCCCCCACACAGCTGTGCTCATTCGGCTAATGGCAACATCTAGTTCCTTCCTTGCTTTATATTGGGTCCAGATACAAAATTCTTACCTTGCTTGGGTGAGGTCCTGAACCCGCAAGCTCTTCAAACACACATAAAACGTATGAAGGTAATAGGGTGCAACCTTACACGCTGAGGTGGGAGAAGGAATTGCAACAGGCGGGCGTGGGTTTCCATGGAAATTTAAACTGTTATTTTTATTGCCGCTTTTGTAACGTGTTTTTTTTCGACAGTGTTTGGTGTACATGATAAAGTTAAAGAGGGAAGACATATGAGGGCATTACTGATAATTTGTGCTGTCGAAGAGGTTACTACATGCTGTGAGACATGTGATACTTGAGAACACTTAAAGGATCTACTATACTAGACTAACTCCATGGAACTGAACCCTTCTTCAGGAACTGCCAGTTGTGCAGCTACTCAAGAAATTCCCAACATTTTATGGAACCCGAAGGTTCATTACCGTGTTCACAAGAGCCCTCCAATGGTCCTTATCCTGAGCCAGATCAATCCAGCCCATGCCACCCCAAACTATCTCTCTAAGATCCTTTTTAATACTACCCAAAAACCTATGTCTTTATCTTCCTAGTGGTCTTTTTCCTTCTGGCTTTCCCTCCAATACTTTAACGCATTCCTCTACGCGCCTTTTCTTGTTACATGCCCTGCCAATCTCATCCTCATTGACGTAATCATTCTAATTACACTTGAAGAAGAATACATGTTATGAAGCTCCTCATTGTGCAGTTTTCTCCAACCTCCTGTCACGTCATCCATATTCGGTTCAAATATTCTCCTCAGCATCCTGTTCTCTAACACCCTCAGTCTATTTTCCTCCCTTAATGTCAGAGACCCCCCTCGTTGGTGTCTCCACCTTAACGTGGTGAGGGGTTTGAGTATGCCAAGGACCCTGAGAGCTATACCAGCGGTAGCGTAGCTACTGGCAGAGCCTCCCTTGCTGGACAGGTCAAAGGGTAGGCATCAGACGAAGAGAGACACCAAAAACCAAAAACTGATGCCGGAAGCAGCGTCATCAGCAGCGACTTGAAGCACAGAACAAATGATGCTCGAGATGGTTCAAGTTCGTATAGCAACAGGCGTGACCAGAGTGGTTTGAACGGCTGTTGTACTGCGATGTGGAAAGCAAATGGAAAAACTACCACATTATCACTTTTCCTGGATAGCCTCTTTCCAAAAACAGAAGATCACATTAAGTGGAGGAACTGTTTTGGAAGAGACTGTGGACCTGTCATCTGACAGTTACTGATCAATCAATCAATGTCAGAGACAAAGTTTCACACCCGTGCAGAACAATAGGCAAAATTATAGTTTTGTGTATTCTAATGTTTATGTTTTTGGACAGCAGACGAGAAGGCAAAAGGTTCTGGTCTGAATGCTAATAAGCATTACCCGAATTGGACCTCATCTTCATTTCTTGCTGAATGGAATTTTGATTTCTTACTCTCGTTTCCAAATATTCGAGTGCCAAATTTCCAAAGGATCTGTTAGCTGTCTTTATGTCATGATTTTGCCCTGCATTCTGATGACGAGACAGCAAGTTATACTCAGTTTTCTCTGACTCATAGGCTTTCTTGACGTCTATTAATAGCTGAAGTACTGTCTCATTGTACTCCCATTATTTCTCCAATATCTGGCAATGCAAAACTGATCATTAGTTGGTCTGTTTATCCCCAGTAATTTTATCCATATATGGATTTAAACATGAGAGAAGGAATTCGCTAAAATTTTATATATACTCATAGTTGATAGCAGCGATATCCCACGATAATTACTACAGTTATTTTTATCGCGTTTCTTGTAAACTGTCACGACAGTAGACTCCTTCCACTGATCAAGCAATTCTTCCTTATTCCAAATGGAAATAATGAGTTAATGAGTCTATGGATCACATCTCCAACTAGTGCTAAGGTCAAGACAATGTGCATCTATACATCCACTCCCCCATACGTCTTCATGGCGTAGTGATTAACTAGTTAAGCGCAGGGACAAATTTACTATTTAACAGTACACTAAGTGTAGTTGGTTGAGAGGTTATGCTACAAGCCGGAAGGTCGCGGGTTCAAGTCCCGATGAGGTCACTGGATTTTTTCAGTTGACGTAATCCTTCCAGCCCCACTAGGCCCTGGGGTTTACTCAGCCTCTAACAGAAATGAGTACCCGGAATTAATTAAATAATTTCCTGTGGAGTAAAGCGTTGCCGGCGCGTAGGGCTGACAACCTTACCGCCATCTTTGAGCCGACTGTCTAGATAATGTGGGACCCTCAACGTCTCACAACCCTATGGGCCTCCACGGCCTGTTATAGGGATACCTTTACTTCTTACTTACTAGTCTAAATTAATAACAAAAATGTTAAGAAATAAATGAAGATTAAGTCAGTGCAGAATAATTTGAATAATTATAGACAAAGCTGGATAAATCATATAGATATAATACCAAACTAGCGAAGCGGTTTGTACAGTATAAACCAAAAGTACGCCGAGATTAGGAACATTATTGGGGGAAGAGGAATTGAACAAGTATTTGAAGTCGGAAAAAGTATGGTTGCCTTTACCATAAACTTTAGAAATGAAAGAAGAAGAAGAAGAAGAAGAAGAAGAAGTGCAACTTAAGGTTAAATTTTTACTTTAAGGGACACGTCTGTGAAGAAGGGACCCCTGCACTAGTTCCAAATAATTATCATTGCTTTGACTAGCAGTACGTTGAAGTGTAGTGATATTTTGTTTCACTTCGGAAACGGGAAGGCCGCCGTTGAACAGCAATACTGCAGTGCTGATTGCATTGTATTTGCTAATCTGAATTATCCACAGTCAACAGGAGTGTCTGGATGGACGAGATATGTACGGTTTCATGTATTGAACTAGTTTTGAAATACAAACAACAGATTTCACCTGAAAAGGGCGTCATTCACAGTATATCATTTGTTCTCGTGAAAATGAATCTTTTGTGATTTCATGTTTCGGATAAATTGCTGTTGGCCTTAACGAGCACAGACATTCTTGATGTTTCTTGTGAGATACGAACTGAATTTGAATTTATGTGTGTATTATTTAGAAGAACTCTGCCTTTAACTCAACATTTAACGATCGAATTTTCTCTAAGTAATATATTAAAATTCAGTTCGTACCTCACAGGAAACATTACGTCTCAGCAACAAAACCAGCCGGTTAATGCTGTTTATTGTGAGAGTCATTTCGAATAAACAAATGCACTCTGTAGGCAGAATACAGAGTTTTAAGTAAGTTAAAATTGGTGGTATATATAGCAACCACTGGTCCTTGAAGGGTTTAACTCGTGTGTGAGAGAGCTGAGGTATATGGAAGAGAGTGGTCAGCGTCAAGCCCCGGACGCATCACTCCCAATGGTATACTAGCCTCTAGCGGTTGCGTAGGGGATTAGGTTAGCCCCTGAACCTGTCTGGCGTGGTGAGGAGACAAATTTCTGCTCCTGCCGTAATCAAGCCCAGATTTCCCAGTCATCACTATGCTGACTGAGCTATCTGAGCTCCATAATTTAATAAACAGTTAAATAACACGCATAATAGACCGTAGAGTGCAGCGTTCATCTGCATGTTGGCATTATTTAATAAACATATTCTTTTCACATTTTTATGAGTATTGAATTCTGCTTGGACGATCACAGAGACTGCTTGGTCGAAGGCACGAAATTTCCTCGCCCGCCTGAACACTGGGTAATGGGTTCGAATCCAACGCGAGCCATTGATGTATATCTGCATTTTTTCCTGTGTTTGTGTTGTCCTGTGCAGGTTGCGGCCTTGCGACTTTCTAATCCCACGTCCAAGGGGTCTTACCAACTGTTTATAAGTTTCACAGTTTTCGGGTTAATTCTGAATGGGAATATGCCAGAGGGCCTAATTCGTCAGAATAAGAATAAGAAGAAGGGGGAGGATTCTGCTTCATACAAAATCATGTTCCCTCAATATGCCAGGTATACGGAATTCCAAGTCAGCGCGCCTGTAACAGACCCGTTACTCACAGCAGTACGATAAGTTGCCTAACACTCTTGGCGCTACGTATTCCCGTCCCACTACCCTTTACGATATGGCAGTAAAAGTTTATGTAATGGAAACTTCTATGTTAATGAAGAACAAACACGGGCTGTAACTCGTCTCCAGTGCGGAATGTACTTTAACACCTGAGGCTGTTGCTATGGGAGATATCTATATCAGTACACAGCGTTGAGAGCACGTAAAGTGGTCCCTGTACTCAAGACATCACGCCTTGCAGCATTCTAAACTTGGGCTCTAGATGGAAGTGAGTCGTCTGTCTCACGCTCTGGCCGCTTTCCACCCACACGCAGACTAAAATTTATTGAAAGGATTTAATTTTATTTTATATCGATAAAATATAAAATCCACTCATACACATACTCGCTCGCTCACTCACTCACACATGGAGCTGAGCCCTTCTTGAGGAGCGGTCAATTCTGCAGCTACTCAAAAACTTCCCAGCAATTTATGGAACCCGAAGGTTCATTACCATGTTCACAAGAGCCCTCCACTGGTCCCTATCCTGAGCCAGATCAATCCAATCCATACCATCCCATCTCTCTGAGGTCCGTTTTAATATTGTTCACTCACCTACGCCTTGGTCTTCCCAGTGGTCTCTTTCCTTCCGGCTTCTCCACCAATATACTATATGCATTCCTCTTCTCTCCCATTCATGCTACATTCCCTGCCAATCTCACCCTCCTTGACTTGATCATTGTAATTATACTTGGAGAAGAGTACAAGTTAAACTCTAAGCTAGAAGAATCTTAGTGCGAGCTTTATAGGTTAGCTTAAAGCATCTCACCGTATGACATAAAATACAGATCCCTTCAAGATCTGTAAGTTTTATTGTTTTTGTCGATGTTATGAATATTTGAGCAGCTGTAAGGGAGAATACAATGATTTCACTTTGCGAGTGCTCCGAGAGGAAGGATCAGATATTCCTGGAGTCATATCGAGCCCACCCATAACGAGTAAGTTCTCCCTTGGCGCTGTACAGAAGCCACCCTGTACTATACAGCACGATGTTGTAGTGCAATTTGCAGGAACAGGATATAGCAGTCGGTGTACGTACCACTCCCGTATCTCGGGATATCTTATACCTTTACCTTTTCCTCAGCCACTCAAGGAAATACCTTGATAGCACCTTAAGTTCCACCTTCTACATCATTTCCGGTTTATTAATCACTATACGTGGTATAATTTTAGTGATAGTGTAGTTAAATAACCTAAGGATAAATAAGTAAATAATTGTATTGATAATAAATTAACATCATAACTTTTAACTCTTCCTCAAATATAATTAGAATAACCAAGTCAAGGTGAATGAGGTGGGCAGGGCATGTAGCACGAATGGAGGAGAAGAGGAATGCATATAGGGGGGAAGTCAGAAGGAAATAGACCACTGGGAAGACCAAGACATAGATGGGTAAACAATATTAAATTGGATCTTAGAACGATAGGATGGGGTGGTATGGATTAGATTGATCTGGCTCAGGATAGGGACCAGTGGAGTGCTCTTGTGAACACGATAATTTATCTTCGGGTTCCATAAAATGCTGGGAAATTCTTGAGTGGCCCCACAATTGGCGGTTTCTCGAGAAGTGAGTGAGTGAAATCAGATTAACGTCAAAGCCAATATGGTATATAAAACAGAGTGAGAGTCGCAATTACAAATAACGTTTAGACCACTGAACAAGACGTCTATATTTTTCAGTGTTGTTAAAATTAAAGACAGGCTATAGAAGCTGTATTACAGGATGTTAGAATTCCTTGCAATCGACTCTACACTGAACGAAGAGGGAAGAAATATTTATATTTATCTACTTTGATCAAAAATCTTCCACCGTATCTACAAATGGATACCAATGCCATATGATCCCGTTGCAAAATATCTCTCTGGATATAAAATATCCTGCCAAAATGGCATTAGTTAAAGTATATCACTTGTTTCATACATCTTTCCCCTTCTTTATATTTTTTTTAACACAAGCAGGTATGACTGTAATTCAATGTGATGCAAAATAGCAAGGAAACCAAGTTCTGTTTCACGGTCACATATCCAATATCCAGCTTGCAGGCTAAAACCGGCACGCATAAGACATGAAGTTGGGGGAGATTCCTACCGCTTTTTCCCATACTTCTTACACCTTTTTGCCGACTATCTCCTTGCCGTTTGATGTCCCATTACGGATTCAAATGACTACATGTCTGACTCCCGTATTACTATGGGGACGGGGACAAGGGACTCAGTCCCTATGCATCAGCACAGCTGAGAGAGGGAAGACAACAGTAACCCGAACCGCAGGATCAGAAAGGGGGTGGGGGTATATATATAGAAAGGGGAGGCAGAGAAATGTGAGAATAACTTTGTACGGTCCAATGTTTACATCCACAAGAAGATTAGGTTAGCTCTATAGCATGAGGGGCTCAAGTGTGATGACTGCGTGATACTTGACAACAACTTTATCGACCGAGCTCTTCGCACCTGCTTCGTATTGTTCCTCGACTTTACTTACACAGCGATGTCGCAGGTGTGCAGTATGATGTAAAACAGAAGCTAAGACTTGCAGACTACGTACAAGTACAGGAGTCGGCTTAGCGACTGGCTATGAGCTCGACGATCGAGAAGTGAAGAATTTTCTCTTCTCAAAGTCGTCCAGACCGGCTCTGACGCCCACCCAACCTCCTATACAATGGGTACAAGGGGCTCTTTCCCTGGAGGTAAAGTGGCAGGGGCGTGAAGCTGACCACTCACCTCCACCTATTGCTCTATACATCCGTTCCCCCATACTACTTTTTGGCGTGGTGCTTAATTAGTTAATCACAGGGACAACTTTACCTTTACGTACAAGTAATATTTATCTTTGTTATACAATCTTGTCTTACTGCAAGTTTCGATTCTTAATCTGTTATTATCAGATGAGTCAAATACATATAATATCTAATATATCCACTAAAGTTGCATATCATTAAAGGAATTAATATTCTGTGATGTAAATATATTCAAGGTGGATCCCTCTTGTGAACTGTAGGTCTATGAGTATCGACTAAAGTAAAACCCAGTTAAGAACTGAACAGGATAAAACTTAATATTAATTAATATTACTGCTATGACATTATGAGTCTGTCGACCTCAGTTCCAATTGTGGACCCACCTTGAATATCTTTCGCGTTACAAAAAGTTTATGTAGTTGATTATTTTGATGCTATGCAGATTTATTGGATATTACAGATATGAAATGTGCTTACCTATATGACGAGGTCGGAACATGCAGAGGTATAAGATTATACCACAAAGATATGGCCTCATGATGATAATTGAGGAGCTATTTCAAGGGAATAGCGGCTGCGGTCTAGAAAACCGATATTAACGGCCGTGTGGATTTGTTGCACTGACCACGCGACACCCTCTATTCGCAAAAGTTCACTTCGCCGACAAGCGGCGGTCGCTCGGACTAAAAATCGCGGAGTTTTTGTTTTATTAGAGTTAGTTAGTACTTAAATGCAAACAGTGTGTACGAGAGCAAAAATACAATTACAAATTGCCATCTCCTGTGATGTGACAGTGTGTCATTAGATGTTTCCGAACATATCAGAAAAATCTCCTGCCTCCATCTTCAGGACAAAAGAGACACGGAAAGAGAGGAACCTGACTGGAGCTGTAAGTGATCCAACGGAAGTAAGGAGAAGCGTACGTGTATATGAAGTATAGGTCCACAAAGGAGCTGCTTGTCAAGGACATGCTCGTATGTCCTCATGATAAATGCTGCAGGCTCCTCAGGAACGGTGACGATTTGCCAGGCTTCACGGCCTCACATCCAAGAGGAAATTAATCTTCAAATTCACAGCCGTGATAACCTCAAACCCCACGTTTCTCCATTGCTCGGTACATATATCTGTATGTAGATCCACTCCATAAATAACAGAACACTGTTTCCCTTAACCATTTTCTCACGCCCGCCCTCATAATACAGACATTGATTTTTCCGCTATATAAAATCTCCAATAATTTAACCTGCCAGCGATAAGGAGGTACCATATTCCGTTCTTTAAAATTTTCTCGGGCCATCAGCCATGTCAATGTTGCGTTAGAAACTAACATTTCAGAAATCTCCTTCGCCTCCATTATCAGGGTCGATGTAGTGAAGGAAAATATCGGTGGATGCCTCATCCTATTGGCGTGCTATGCATCAACGGCTTATATAGTCGTTCAGCACATGGACCCTGACGATAGAGGTAGAGGAGACGGCTTGAAACGTTGGTTTTTAACTCAACATCGACACGGCTCTTCGCCGAAAACATTTTAGCATCTTTATTCTTTGTGAATTCTTCAGATGTTAGCAAATTCTGTTGTCATAACAACCATTTGGTTTCTACTGTTTGTTTCAGGTGAGGAACAACGCCATTTTCTTCTTCGTTTGCCTGTAAATCGTGCATCTGAAATCAGAAGCTCTGGGTAAGTTTTACATGTTATATGAACCCTTGATATTAAAATATAAGGTACTGTGATGTATATGAGTGACTGTAGACGGGGTTTGGGTTAGCAGTTGGATTTGTTACATTCTTATAACTCGTAACTACTGATAACTACAACAGTGTCACACTAATATGTTTAGCAACATTTTCATATTATTATTATTATTTGTTGTTATGAGTTGTTCAACAACGCTATCAGTACAGGCCTGAGAAATAATGAATTGCGAAGGTTTTGAAAAAAAAAGTGGCTGTGGCCTATACCGTTATTTGTTTGAAGGGACTAAGTAAAAGTACGAAAAACTGCAGTGTGGACAGCCGGAGTTCGAACAAGCAACTCTGGAATACAAACCGATGACGTTACATCTTAACCTGCCAATTCCTTTATTATTATGATTGTTACTATTCAAATGTATTTAGTATATCCGCTGTTCTTGATATTATCTTTATGTATTATCGTCATCAGATTCCCTTAAGATTGTATAAGCACAGAACATGGATATCTCTGAACTCAGGATATGCAATCAAGCTTCAGTTGTTCGCTCAATAAACTTGCACTAATATCTAAGCAGAAACAAATTACACGAGCACAGGCTGTGAATCTTGGAGCTCAAGAGTCTGTCTCCATTTTCTTTCCGCTCAGAACTCCCCCAGCCTTAACAGAATCTACTAATTGTCTTTCCCTATAATATATACATTTTTCGCTTCTTACTTTGATGAGTTCGTGGGCATGCTAATTGAATTAGCTTGTAGGAAGAGCTGTATCTTGTTGCTATGTACTTCAACTTGGAGCTTCGTGACGCGTATTGACGTTCCTTGACGCGCCCAAGAAGAAAAATCAGTAATACTTTACTGAAGTGTCTGCGAAGTTTCATCGTTTCAAGGATGAAACTTCAAAACGGTGCGCGTGTCTACTGTGGTATGACGGCGGCTAAGTACCGGTGCTTCATGTCGAGAGAAAACTAATACAGGACTTCATAATTTATACTTCTCGCCAAATACGAATATTATTATATTCAAAATTAGTGGAGAACGTAACACGTATGAGAGAAAAGTTCTGGTAGAATAACCTAAGGGAAATGGACCATTTCTAAAACCGAAATTTAGACGGGGATAATATTAAAATGGATCTTAAAGAATGATTGTGGGATGATGTGAACTATTAATGGGGTTCAGGATATTGGGGGGGAGAAGAACTCATAAGTTGTCGGTGATTTCCCGAAGGCCTGGATGGAAATATCCCCATTATTATCTTGTGTTAGACCGCAGTGGCATAAACGTCACTGTGATTCCCCAAAGAAGCAGTAAGGAGGCACTGGAAGTCCCCTGTTGAAGAGAAATCAGACTGGACAGCGCCTGATGGCTCAATCTAGCAGCTAGCCCCTAGCCACATCAGAGGGTCAGCATCACAAATAAACGAACCTGAAGTAATACGGTTGCCCTACGCCAGACTTCACTTCGTCTTAAGCTTGCACCGGATTAAGATATTAGAAAGCAGTCAAGCTGAGTGTTACATTAGCCACTTGATTCAGTAGACTGATTTATGGCATAGACATGGTTCCGTGACCTCTCCAGCCGGGCGTGTATAACACCATATAAAGTCCATCCGCTCTGTGAACCAGGGTGCCTCACACGTTGTGTAGGCAGCCTTACCAAAGCAAATGCTTGAGTTTCCCACTGGCGTATCGATACCGGCAGTATGCTGGACATAACAACGATGACGTAGCCGTGTGCGTCACTAACAGACGATGACGCGTCCCCGCTGCCATAGTAGATGGAGTATACGTTGTTAAGAAAAAAATAACATTTATCTACGTGAAACCTAATTTTTTCATGGTAAAGGCTGAAGATGCCGGTCACGGTAGCCGAGCGGTCTAAGGCGTGCACTGTCTTCTCTCGCTCGGAAACCGGGATCGTAGGTTCGAATCCCACTCAGGGCATGGATGTTTGTGTGCGTTTTTCTGTACAGGTAGAGGCCTTGCGACGAGCTGATCACCCGCCCAAGGAGTCGTACCGATGTGTACGATCTAGAAAAACCGAAGTGAACGGAGAAGTTCATGGAGGTAGGCCTAGGCCCCCTGGGGCTGTAGTGCCAAAGAAAAAAAAAGAGGCCTTGCGACGAGCTGATCACGCGCCCAAGGAGTCCTACCGTATGTCTAAGATCTAGAAAAACCGAAAGTGAACGGAGAAGTTCATGGAGGTAGGCCTAGGCCCACTGGGGCTGTAGTGCCAAGGGGGAAAAAAAGGCTGAAGATAAACTAGTCCCTGTGCTTTGTTAATTAAGCATTATGCCATGAAGACATATGGGGGAATGGAGGCATAGCGCCACCATTTCTGACATCTAAACTAGATTGAGATGAGTGGTCAGCTTCACTCCTCGGCCGCTTTACCTTCGGGCGATCGCCCCTGGCACACATTGGATAGGAGGCTGGGTGGAACCCAGAGCCTGTTTGGACTCTGTTGACCAGCGAAAGGTTTTGCTCCTGTTGGGAATCGAACCACGGTCGTCCAGTCCATATTCCGCTGCTGCATTTATTCATGACGATTTCTGTTCATTGTATTGGGTGTTACTGTTATGATGTCCCTTTCAGTGCTAAATTTACTGACGCTCAGGTTTAATGTACGCCTCAGTTGCATTTGCAACGTTTTAATCAGTCACACATCGTAACTATTAGCTTTTGTTCCAGACCTGATACGTGTCTGCAATGTAAACTCTTCTGCCACCGTTTCGTTCCATCATGTCTGCCTAGCTGTTGCTAGGTAACAAATTATCCTTTATTTATTTATAGTTTATTTAACGCACTTTCACGACCGCCTCTATGGTTTAGTATTCAGAGTTCCTGGCTACAGATCCTCAGGTCACGGGTTCGATTCCCGGAATTATCAGACTTTCTGACAACTAGTGGTTGTGGAACGGGGTCCACTCAGCCTCGTGAGGATAACTGAATAGCTATTCCAATGAAATAGCGGCTCTGATCCTGCCTCAGCTGTTACCTGAAATATTGAATTTTTCACTTATTTCTATTTGCGCTTCCGAACAATCCAAAACTTGGACGTTTATAAAGGAGAGTTATGTCTTCTGGAATATAGCGCCATCTAGTTCGGTGAAACTCAGTCAACTGGAGGAACGCATCGCCTCCTTCTTCACAGTCAAAGATAATTAATGTAACGAAAACATCTATCGATTACAGAAATAGGAACATTTTTGTAGACGTTTGTATTTTCCTAAGCGGCTGTGAGTCACGTTTGTTTGTACGAAGGGTAGATGACTAGTCGTTTCTATGGCAAATTTCTTGCTGTCATTTACAGAGAGTTATGGCACAATATGTTTCTTTTCTTCTTTGCAATAAAACGTCTGCGTAGGTGGGACTTCTGCACTGTTGATTTATCTCGCTACAGGGTGCTATAAAATATTGTGTTATTTTTATACGAGCTGATACGTAATAGATAATGAAGTATTGGCATTCTAACATAATAACCTAACCAGTTAACTAAATAACTAGCTAATTCACTAGCTGCATCCATTTATTATTCAATTACCAGGTTATTAGGCTCTGTGTTATAAATATAGATCAGGTATTATCACTGGACTTTTTGTGGTTCCCTTCAATTTAACTGATAAGTAGGCCGCGCCATAGCTCAAGCGGTTAGTCGCTGGCTTCCTACCGCGGCGGCCCGGTTTCATCTCGGGTCTGGTCAAGTGGGATTTGTGGTGGACAAAGTGGCGCTGGAGCGGGATTTCTCCGAGTACTTCGGTTTCCGCTGCCAACCTTCATTCTGCAAAATTCTCCATCATCATAATCACCCGGGGCAGGCTACAATAGGCCAATCAGTGGCCGTCGTGCCGAGTGAACCCAGTTGGATTCCACCCCCCACTAAGCGAATTAAAAAAGACTGATAAGTGGGTAACTAAATTATTGGTAAAGGTTGTTTCTTGTGGATCTGATAGTTTCTCAGCTAGTAGAGAAGTTTCGAGAACTTTATGGAAAGCGAAAGTTTATTACCTTTTGAAAATAGCTCCCATAGGTATCCCGTACTTCATAAGATATGGACTATCTGAAGCAAGTTTTTCACCCNATATATATATATATATATATATATATATATTTATTTATTATACTGCAATTGGGTTTTAGCCCGGTGGCAGTAGTACACAATAGGACACAACAGACAAGTAACACACATTACATGGTTTGTAAAATGGATTTCGAAGATGAAAACAGAAGAAAGATTNCTTTTGAAGATGTCGGTACGCGTGGCTTCTATCTGTGTTCTCGTACGCTCTGATCCTGTGGGATATATTAAATTAGGCATCAAAATAAATAGAGTACAGTGTCTGNTTGGCAAGGGAAACCGAAGTACTCGGAGAAAACCTGCCCCAGCGCTTCACCGGTCGGTTTATGGGATTGTTGTGATTCTCGGAATGAACAGTGATTACTTTCCATCACAAATTTTATTTTTTTCATTTCTTGGGATGTGCTGAGACTGAGTCCACTTGGTACGTCGGCCACTGTTTGGCTTATCGTACCAGCCCCGGATGATAGATGATGAGTGTGGAGCAGTCGGTGGAATCAGAATTGGCAGGGGAAACAGAAGTTCTCGAAGAACCCTGTCTCAGTGCCATTTTGTCCAGCACAAATCCCACATGACCTGATCTGGGCTTGAACCAGGGTTCCCGCGGTGGGAAGCCGGCGAATAATCGCTCGAGTTATGGGACGGTCACTTCTTTTCGTAATCTTAAACGACTGGTCTCTGTACCGAGGCACAGTGCGAGTTTTGTGATGAAGGAACTTAATTTTATATTTCTTAAATGCGAACACATTGCTCAGGTCATGGATAAATTTCATGCTGGAAACTGACGTACCCGGCCATTGGCTCGGTACATCTGCCCAATTTTCTCCTTCATATGCTTCAGCCCCTAAAGTTATGGACTCTTGTTCATTTCTTGTATTCGAGAAGTTCTGAGGTCATGAGAAATGTACGCGGAATTTTAGTGAGTAAAGCTGAGGGGAGCCGATAACAGTGGCCGCGCGGTATAATGCATGAACTGTGTTCGCCCGCTCAAACAATGGGATCATGGTTTCGAATCCCACTCAAGGCATGGATGTTTGCGTGAGTTTATTCTGTGTTCACGTTGTTCTGCGTGTAGGCTTTGCGACGAGCTGATCCCTCATCCAAGGAGTCGTAACGACTGCGTTAAAAAGGTGAAGAAACTGAAAAAACATCCAAAGTCCAACAGAGGACTGTAGAGCCATAAATATATAGATAAACCTGTGGGGCCACTTTTGAAATCTAAGCATAACATGGAAGGGTAATATTAAAATATTAGAATTACTGCGTTTTTTTTGCCTCAATATCACGCGGTGTCGTTATCTTTTTTTTGTATAGGGAGTTAAGTTTATGGATTCGTGGTGTGTTTTCATTATGATGAGCGTCAACCACAAGATTTATTGCTTTGTGGTAGCGCGTCCATAAATTCCGGAAAACATTGCTTCGTAATTGTATAGTATTATTGCTGGAGGGTTTTTAAAATCCTCATGGGAAAGTAAAAATACATTTTTTTTAAATCCCCTTTCTGTGGCTGCTCAAACGGAATAGTAAATTCGACGCTGTTTTTCCCTAAACCCCATTTCGAATTCACTTTGACCATAGGCGTGCGATTTCCTGCGCTCACGTCCACTGCGTTACGACAAGGTAGCTAACGACAAGTTTCCATTATTATTCCTTCTGCAACTGCCTAATTTTGCATTCCCACAACATAAACTGCCCCTCTTATACCCAGTATTTTTATTCCTGCAGTGTCCACTCCCTGTTACAGGAGCTGTTGTCATCCCACCAGCGATCCCTTATACCACCCTCTTCCGACACCCACAGTACCCCGTTTTAACCCCACATAGCTTTCATTGCGTGGAGCAGGAACAAATACTGTTCGTGTTCAAATATAATGTATGTGCCGAAGGGCCACTTTAAATTAAACCCAGTACTAGGTTCAAATTCTCTCTCTCTCTCTCTACAGCTACTGCATCCTCTCCTGTCGTTATTTGCATTCTCAGTGGAATTTTTGCCACTAAAACTATTTGGTCCATCAGGATGCCCCCGGTAAGAGCACAAGGGCTTGTTGACTTGATTCTCTGCAGAATATTAGTTGCGTCCCAAACCAACGTCGGACCGCTAGAAAAATATGCATATGCTAATATTATGCTGCGTACTAAACCAATATACTGGATATTGTTATAAATAATACATATATATACACATATAAACATACTGCTTGCCATTCTTTAGTTATCCTGTCCTTGTTCTGTCGTTTTGTAGAAGTACTTCTAAATCGGCGAAACAAATGAATTTTAGAAATACGGATTTTGGACCACAAATATAATCTGGCCCAAGATGTGCTTGAAAAATAAAAATTAGTCCAACATACATATTAAGAAGGCCACAGTATATGTTGGAATGAACCGAAGGTCTTGCAGATTGAACCCAACACCAGATATAGGAAACACAAAGAATCCGCCCTATGTCTCTGGTAGACCATCAGATCAGTGAACTCAGCCTGGACATCTCTCTCCCATCTGTACTACCTTTATCACAGCTGAAGTCAGAAAACTACAGCTCCAGCCAGTGTAGATTATGTGCGAAAATTGTGTTTTTATGTTGGTACCATACAGAGAATTTATCTCTCTAGTGATGACTTCTATTCTGATAATACCATGATTTTAACAATAGTATCCGTGAAATTGTGCTTGGAAATAGGTGCTAGGCCTCATGTGTGTGGAGTGTTTTTAATGTTTTAATATTTATCTTAACTCTCGCAGATGGATTATGCTGTGCTTGGTTCTGATGCCCAGAGATAGGGACTAGCTCTGTAAGTTGGGCCCAGTTGAGTACGTTCCACCTCAGTAAGGAGACAGAATCCAGCCACCGGAAAGGTGTGTGCTTTAAATAAAAATAGGACGATTGATAGTGTCCAGAAACACAATAATTGAACCATAACTTAGTTTACGAAACGAAACAGGGAGATGGACACACGTACAATCTATTATGCCTTCTCTGCTCCTTATGCAAACACGCCAAGGGATAAAATGACTCTTCTAAAAACAAATATATCTTCACATCAGTTATAGTTCTTGCACCAGCAAAATCTCTTCTGTTCTTTCTTCCATAAAAGAACATAAAATTGCTCTGTGGCTTTTGTGAATATCCCTGTTAAATTTATATGTTCATTTTGGTGCCCAATATGGAGGTTCCTTTTTCATAATACCCTGGCCTCATGCTGAGACGCATTGAATGGGACAGGAGTAAAATCCTCTGGCTTAAATCGATTTAAGTTACTCTTGGAAACTGTGTAGGTAGCAGTGTGTTCTGCTGCATTTTGGCTCCAGTGATTCTGCGCTCAGGCATTAAGCCAAATGCAACAGAAACGTAGCAGCAATATAGAAATTACTTCTGTAATGTTGCTTCTGTTTCTGTTGCATTGTTTGCTCCGTTTGTTCACTATACATTTTCTCATTGTTCCAAGCTCGCTATATATTGATCTTGGTCCCTTGGTCTACTTTTAATTTGAAAGAAGAATTACAGTAATTAAAAATGTCAGGATTCAATCTCTTAAGAAGGAAGTGTATGCGCCAGTTCTGGTTTCCCTCAAATTAATTACTGCACTGGTTTATTTATGTAACATATTTTTATTAGAACACTTTCCTTATTTTGAAAAAAAAATGAAAACAGGCTTACTAGATCACCATGCTCTCCTTATGTCTGTGAATCCCCCTTATCAACTTTTGAAAGAATCTTTATAAAACTTGATATGTATATCATGGCACCTGAACCAATTTCAACGGCGTACTTCATAAATCCCTCCCACCAATCTGCGCGTCTGTATGTGTATCTCCATATTGTCGCTAGGCAACGGCTCGGTAAAGTCATTGCCGCGGCAACTACTAAACACGCAACAATAGAATAATTGTTGGACCTCTCGTTTTCTATGCGGTCCATGTGGTATCATAGAAGGTAAGCGATTAATTCTTGCAAGAGCGATATATGATATAAACTCCGTCCTAAGTGCAACAATTTATTGTAGGTCTTTCGTCTTGCTTTCTTCTAGTACAGTACATGTTTCGGCCTAGTAGTAAAGATAAAGTAATAAAGACACGTAGTAAAGATAAGCAGCGGCACACACATAGGGAGCCTACACAGAATAACACCTGTACAGTGCTGAAAACAAGAAGTAGTCGCTGCAGCACTATAGACATAGGGCGAGTAACCCTGAGAATTTTAAATTTTAAAATTTTAAAAATTGGGAAAAAATGTTAAAGGAATTTTTTAAAATTGGAACTGAAGATTTTAAAATTGCCAGTTCATGAAAGTCAAAATTGACGTGTGTAGGTAACAAGAGGTACGAATCAGTTAAATATCAGCGAAGTAGATTCTGTTAGCAACGACGAAGGGAACAATTGGGAAGACCTGTATGTTTTAAATTTTAAACTGGGTGCAGTGTAACAGCTACGTGAGTGTATACACCTGATGATGGCCGTTTTCGGCCGAAACATGTAGTGTAGAAGAAAGCAAGACTAAAGACCTACAATAAATTGTTGCACTTAGGACGGAGTTTATATCATATATCGTAGAGAGTGTAACAGGATGCTTAAATATAATCTTGCAAGAACTTTTGTTAAAAATGCGATCTTCTAGCATGTGACACCGTGTAATTTAGTAGACAGGTACAAAAATTTAAGAGGAACCTGTTTCCTCCATCTTCGGGGCAGGAGTTAGAGACAATTAGAAACATGGGTACCATTTTCCGAAATTACAAGTTGTCACATCACGAATAAGACCGAAACCGTAATGTTCGCTGCCATTAGAATCTTAAATCTTATTTTTATTCATTCTTTGCAGAATGTGAACGCGTGTACGTAAAGTCGTACCCGTCCAGCTATTTAATTCTGTAGAGGAAGGTTTTTCATGAAAAGCTAGCAGTTACTCACTCAAAAAATTCGTTGCTCTCTTTGAAACTCAGAGTTCTGTCCCCTTGTTCACAAGAATTTATCGCTCTCCCCTGCTCCAAGTCAAATTAATCATATCCTATTGTTTAATGTCTATTTTAATATTATATTCCCATCTACGTCTAGATCTTCCCATTGAACTCTTTCTTTCAGGTTCGTCATGTTTCATATTCGAAATTAATTTTGTTCAGGTTTGGATGGTTTATGCCAAAAGATGTAAGTCGAGTGGAATTTTGGATTGTAATTTCCACTTTACGTGATTCTCGCAGTTTATGTTGCAGCGGCACTACAGTTGGCACAAGCGCTGTCTCTCGGTCGGTATAGTTCGCTTGTGGACTCAAGCCACGGAGTTCAGTTATGTTACATCAGAACATCGATCATTAAGTCATTAAAGTAATACGGGACGCGTAATGTAACATGTTTGGGGAGCTTTATTTTTATTTATGCTTTTACATTTTTATTTTTAAAGTATTCTGGTGTCACAGGGACAGTGAATGGTGCTTAATCTTGATAAATGACACTGAAAATACCGTACTCTTCGGCTTATTGTGAAGCGCGCTTTTCATTTATTGAACCTGATCCCAGGCCCATGTTTATACCTGTTTTGTAGATCGCAAACCAAACATAGCTGCCCTGTTAGTANAAATCGCAAAAAAAAAAAAAAAAAAAAAAACCGGAAATTTTGTCAGACCCATAAACAGTCAGATTTGATACATTCCTTATTTCGGGGGCCATTCGGAGCCCTTATTAACTTGGTCTACCTGCAATTTTTTCATAACATTCTTTGAGAGAAGAAAATAGGAGAGGACAAGAGCAGAGAAGAGAGGAGATGAGAGGAGAAGAGAAGAGTTATGAAGGCTACATCTTGTCCAAGTTCCCTGAACTTTTTTTGAGTGGAAATATTCGGAGTGAACATTTTCTGAAGCGAAGGGACTTACAGCATGCTCTGCTCTGCCCGGCACGGACCGCACAGAAAACGTCTCTTCCTTTTTTGCGTGTTCTGTCGTTGCTGGGGAAACAGCGTGTCCACATAGCTGTTCCCTAGCAACGGCTGTTACACTGTCACCTGTTTACACAGTTGTTGATTGGCAATGGATCTACATATCACAGTATACACGTATACTCATTTATCTTCCGCAAATGCAATGGATGACTGTGGGACGTAACCATAGGATCTGCTGTGGGAAGCCTGCTTCTGACCACGTGATATATGGTACAAAATGGTACACGGGAGTATAGAAACCATACCGCGTATACATTTATTCCCAAGACACTGCTATGCATCTTGAAAGTTCTGTTATTTATTAAAATATTTGTGTTTGCACAGAAGAAAAACCAGAACAGTAAGTTATACTGTGTATATAAAATAAGATTTACCTTCGCCTGGACCCTGGTAGCGACAAACAGGGACCCACGGGGACCTGCAATAGAGTTTTACCTTCCTATCCAGTCCGCAACACGATTGTGAATATAATCGATCCCTCAATAGCGACGCCTCGCGCAGACGCCGGCGCTACTGTAACGTTTACTGGTTTGCGATGACATCATCCCAGAATCCAGTGCGACTGCACTCTCAATACCCCCTGACATCATCAGCATCTCTGCATCAGTACTAAACGGGGATGCTTCGAGCCTCCTGCCAGATGTGATATTTTCTCTATTTTTATGCTGTTTCACATATAAGAGAGGTGTCAATCGAAAGACACACACACACACAGACTTACAGCACCAGAGGTAGCCTCCGCAGTTTCGTTTCCCATATGCAAAGTCTTCCAACATCGTAATTTTACTGGCTGTGCGAAGATGTGACAGCTGTCAGTGGCCTGGGTAAGTACTTTCCCTCTGACACACTAGAACAGATTGTCATTTACTTTATGATCAGAACTCTTGATTACGTCATCTGTTACGTAACTACGTCACGAAGTCTCAAGCATCTGTAATAAACATATGGTTTGTGTTAATTGATTTTATGTATATTCTTATTTACTTCATTTATTCAGATTGTATAATAAAATAATGTTTGTTTTTATAGTAATTGTAGAATTGAGTCGATGTTTGAAAAGTTATGAATGGTAACAGGGGACGGAGTGGTTGGCTTTGTGTCGTGCGTGTTCCGTTAGAGGAGAATTTGATTTCGTGTTGCAGAATGTAAATGAAGCCAACAGTGGCATGACTTTAAAAGCCTCTCAGTTTGATGTAATAACATAATCATCGCATGTCATACTCAGTATCAACAATACCGTGAAATATTTAAACCAATGACAGTTGAAAGCCGTCAGGATTGTTCAATGTCCGTGTCACATGACAAACAGTATTGCCAATGTTCAAGAGTTGCTGTTTTTTTTTGTATTATCTGCATGTGATATATGTAAAATGAAATAATAACTTGGAAGTCGTGTTTGTCCGTGAATAAGCAAGTACGTTAAGTAATTTACGTTTCATAACCTAAATTTCTTAATGCATTTCGCTTAAATTTGATGAGTTGTCGAAATAATTTCATTCTGTATGACTCCAAATTTATTGACATTCAAATCAATTTTTTTTCTGCGACGCCTCAATATATAGAAAATGTGTTGTGATATTAAAAAAATGTCATTAATTCTTGCAACATGCTTTTTTGAAACGTTTTTCTGCATGACGAATATTTAGCTTATTACAAATAAAATTTTATTCTGATGAAAATACCATGAATATACTTACATTAATTTCGTATCAGCAATTAATTAGTGCGATTTTAAGTCAGGCACTGGCTATCGCATAAACTCATGTGTCAAATGCATATATTTAAACTTATAATTGAGTATTCTCTTCTTCATCATTAAATATCGGGGTAATTGTAAATTATTTCAAGCTATATATACGTGTATTAAATATATAGAAAATAATACAGCTCAAACTGTCAGTTTAGAATATTATTATGTTGCAATTGTTATGTATTTATATTACGGCTTACGAAAAGATCCGTTTTAGAAATTTTCCATAATCTAAAATTGGAGTCTGCATAGCTCAGTCAGTTTAATGACTAGACTGTGGGCAGACGAATGGAAGAGCAGGGTTAGGAAGATTTTCCTCTCTTCAGCAGCGTCGAAACCGGCTCTGAGGCCCATGCAGACCTCTAGCCAATGTTTAACGGTCACTTTCTTCGCGTTTGTAAAGCGGCCGAGACGTGAATCAAACCACTCGCCTACATTTAGTGCCGAGGTTGAGAATGCGTGAAGCTAAATCTCCACTGTCCCATACACCTGCATGTTGTGATCTTTAGTTAAGAACAGGGACAGTTTCAATTTTATGGAATAGAATCAGTGGAACAGATAAATATTTTGAAAGCAGTTATTCTGTAATGAGGAGCTTCATAACTTGTACTCTTTTCCAAGTATAATTAGAACGAACAAGTCAAGGAGGATGAGGTGGGCAGGTCATGTAGCACGAATGGGGGAGACGAGGAATGCGCATAGGATATTGGTGGGAAAACCAGAAAGAAAGAGACCACAAGGAAGACCAAGGCATAGGTGGGTGGACAATATTAGAATGGATCTTAGAGAGATAGGATGGGATGGTATGGATTGGATAGATCTGGCTGAGGATAGGGACCATTTGAGGGCTCTTGTGAACACGGTGATGAACCTTCGGGTTCCATAAAATGCTGGGAAATTCTTGAGTAGCTGCAGAATTGGCGGCTCCCCAAGAAGTGCTCAGCTACATGAGTAAGTAAGTAAGTAAGTTATTCTGTATGTGAAGGCCCTTCCTCGGACCCCGTTTGTTCTTGAGAAGGTGATTGTTGGTCAAGGCGTTAAGAAATATTACAATGTTTTGATTTCTATGTAATCAGAAGAACTCTTTACAGTTTTCACAATACGCTGCCACTGAGGGCTCTTCAGCCAGTTAAATCCAACCCACAGTTTCACATTCCGTGTCTCACAAGATATACCTGAATATTCCCTTCCAATATGCTCCTGTGCATCATAAGGCGAGTCTTCCTGTAAGGGTTTTAAGCCAAAAGTTTGTATATGTTTCTCATTTTCACTGTATAAGGTAAAAGAATTTCTCTCTCTTTCTGTAATAGACATATCTTAAAGAAATGAAATGTAAGGATTTCTTCTGGATTCATCTCTCTCAAGATAGAGTCCTGTGAACATGGTAATACACATTTGGTTTTATAATATACGGGAGATTTCTTGGCCAGCTGGGTACACATCAGCTACTCAGGAATTACTCTGACGGAATTAGAGTTATTTTATATTGATATTGGATAGAATAGGAGGTTGTTTGTGTACACCAAAATTACATCTAAAATAGGACATAAATACTAGGCGTAACTCGTGGCTCTATATTCAGTTGTGACGTAAATTACTTTTTTAAAAACCGCGCCTTTATGAACAATTAAACTGCTTATCGAGGCTTTGATCGAATTCAGGTGTATTGTTTGTGAAACAACGATTTTCTATTAATTCATAAACGTATTTGCTACTTATAACTGCATTGGTTGTAATACACAGGTCCCTTTTTATTCATTTGAGCATGGATCCATTTATTGTTTGGTGTTTGTCATTAATTTCAATGTAACTATGCTTAAATTGTTTCATTCATATTTTGTGCTATGAAAATTATTCTAACATTTTGTACTAACTGAGCATTTTCCCGACGTATAGTCGGATATATCATATCAGAATACATGTGCATTACAATAAAATTCTATAAATATAATGAGTTTGAAACCGTCGAGAGGAAATTTGATTAATCATTTTGTATCAGCATTTCTCTACAGAGATTATATTAAATGGGAGCTTTGATTACATTTTAAACCGGATTATATTGAATCACAAACAGTTTGCTTTATTGCAGAAATGTCTAGATGTGAAGTTGGCCCTTTGATTGTTATAGTTGTGAAGTTCACGCACTCTGCGGGCGAGGGAACGTCATACCTAGGGTAGGCAACTTAACGGAAGAAAAGTCCTGTGTGAGTATATTTGAATTTCCCGCTGGCCTATGATTAACAGAAGTATGTCCAAAATAGAATCTAGGAATGTTCTAATGTCGACGTAATAATCAATATTAACTGCCAATGACGTACACTCGTTCCTGCAATAGACGGGGTATACTGCTGTTTAGTCGGTGAAACTTGCTGAAGCGAGAACATACACATCTAAATTATTTTTATGTACCCACAAGCCGGAAGGTCGCGGGTTCAAGTTCCGATGAGGTCATTGAATTTTTT
>NW_019731993.1:25069-27813 GCF_002891405.2 Cryptotermes secundus | reverse complement strand
GCTCACGGAGCTGAGCCCTTCTTGAGAAGCTGCCAATTGTGTAGCTACTCAAGAATTTCCCAGCAGTTAATGGAACCCGAAGGTTCATTACCGTGTTCACAAGAGCCCTCCATTGATCCCTATCCTGAGCCAGATCAATACAATCGATATCATCCCATCCTATCTCTCTAAGATCCATTTTTAATATTGTCTACCCACCTACGTCTTGGTCTTCCTAGTGGTCTCCTTCCTTCCGGCTTTCCCACCAATATCCTATATGGATTCCTCCTCTAACCCCCATTTTTGCTACATGTCCTGTCCATCCCCCGCCCATTGAAATATAAATATGGCGTTAAATAATGAGATTAAGTTTGTTTATATAATATAATTTTCTATTATAATACTGGTACCAGTTCAGAAATTATGTTGAAAAGCAACGGGTGTAGTTTAAGGAGAGGTTTGTAGTAGCTGATTGGTGGAAATGGAGGGACTGACACCACCAATAGAATCCTTCTATGTTCCTAGCCATCAACTGTAATTTGTGACGTGGAGGGATTCTTTGTTGTTGCCATTTTTATGGGTTACTTTATAGCGATGTCAGATGGCAGCACGGTAGAGGAATACTCGTAATGAATTGGAACGGGTTTGGAGCAAAGGAATCGTCTCCTAATCGAGTATTATTCCAACATTTGCCCGGAGAGACTGAGGAAAATTACGAGAATCTGAGTAAGAATATCTAGTCTCCGGGCTAAGATATGAATCTTGAACTTCCAGAATACGAACATTTTAATCCATATTATAGGAATCCAAAGACCGCCTCTGTGGCCCAGTGGTCAGAGTTCCTGACTACAGATCCAGAGGTCCCGGGTTAGATTCCCGGCGCTTCCAGATTTTCTGAGAAGTATTGGGTCTGCAACGTGGTCCACTCAGCCTCGTGAGGATAATTTAGGAGCTATTTCAAGGAAATAGCGGCTAGAAAACCGAGATTAACGGCCGTGGGGATCCATTGCGCTGACCACGCGACACCCTCTGTCCGCTAAAGCTGGAACTGACTTCGCCGACAAGCGGCGGTCGCTCGGTCTGTATAGTTTGCATGCGGACTACAGTTCACGGAGTTTGTTTTATTTTTTATTTATTGGAGGAAACCATTCTAATATTTGCTGATCCCAGTGTCCACGCGAGTTAAGTCATGAAATGTCTTCGCCTGCTCAAACACTGGGATCTTGGGTTCAAACCTTATTCGAAGCATTGTTTATGTTGTCCTTTCTAGGTAGCGGCCTTGCGACGTGCCCCGTCTAAGGAGTCCAATTGAGTGCCTGTAAGATTAAGAAAATGAAGTGAAACGGTGGTTCACGGGTGCCCTGTGCTCCAGGAATTACAGAACAGTACAAAATTCTAATATTTCGTTTTCTTGCAATTTTCGGTCAGCCAATTTCGTCTGTTATTTCCGTGTGGCAAGCCCTTATTGCAGTGTGGCGTAAATAGAGTTCGGTGGATCCAGTGTTCTCTTTAATTACCTGCTGCTTGTTTCTGTACAGTCTGGTATGGGGTTGTTACGAAACAAAGACAGACTTATTTAAGTTGTTACCAATGAATGTGATACTGATCACGATGGGCGCCCCGGTTGTTGGAGTCAGCGACTTGAACATGGCCCCCAGTGGATTTGCCTACTCCATTCCATCGCGTACACATCCAGGTCTCCAATTAGACGCACGACAGATTGAAAGGGGAATGCGGAGCAATGCTGTCAACTTAATCCCTTATCTTCTGAAGCCTTAAGTTCATTTACATAACATTTTAAAAATCCAGTTCCTCCCTCATTGGCAAAACAACACGTCTTCATTATAAGGAGCAGTTAATTAATACTGTTTAGTGAAATATTCGAGCCGATCTCAGTGGCATGAACCGCCTTCGCCCGCTCGAACTCTGGGATCGTGGGTTCGAATCCCACTCAAGGTATGGATGTCTATGTGCGTTTATTCTGTTTGTGTTGTCCTGTGTGTAGGTAGAGGCCTTGCGACGGGCTGATCTCCTGTCCAAGGTCTCCTACCGTCTGTGTACAGGATTAAGAAACTGAAAAAGCGGCCAAGATCCAAAAGGGCTGTAGAGCCAGAGACGGAGGGCGAGAGGAAGGGAAATATTCGCTGTTTATTGTTAGAATAATACGGAACACATGAATACTCTCTGAGAACAGTACAGGTATATGTAAGTTTAAAGACAAGGTGGAGCCTCTAATAACCACTGTACTTTAATGACTTAACAACTTACATTATCCTATCTGCTGCACTCTGAAAGGGTTATTCCCACCTTGATGGATAGAATCGAGATGTTTCGAGATATCGACACACAACAGCTTCCTCTCTACTCAATAGCGATTGTTACCTGTGTTTAGTACTGGTCATTTATGACACCATTTGCTCTATATGGACAGAGAGTGAAATAACTGCGCTCTGATGCCGCCGTGCAATCTGAACTTCATTCCCCCCATGTTCAATTTCGTTTTATGGGGCTCTTTTGAACTGTAGACTGTATTGTAACTCTTTCTACGCTAAGCAGCCTCTGAAATTGATACAGCATCGTGAGAGTTTGAGTCTTTGTCGGGACACCGTCTTGACTGAGGTATTTCATGGTTTTTACCAGCCCCTTGAGAACATCTCCGGGATTTTACCTCGCTAAGGCCACGGTGGCTCTCTTGGAGATCCTCTTCAATTCATAAATCATCCTACGACCCGACGTCATATACTAGTAGTCTCGGTACCGATGGC
>NW_019731993.1:0-25027 GCF_002891405.2 Cryptotermes secundus | reverse complement strand
GGATACGAACTGTTATATCCTGCACTCGGACTGAATAGGGAACACTTTCGCCCGCTGTTATGCAACGAATCTCTTGTTACCTCGTGTTTGCCCCAGACAACTCGTTTGTAACGGTGGAAACCCCACTGTTAGACTCTCATCTCCGGGGCAACGATTTCCTAGTCGTTGACTAGTGATGAACGTCTTATAGTCCGGCGTTCAGGCAGTACGTCACATTATGTACGATAAAGTAATGAGAACAAACTTCTGTACACTTGGAGCTGTCATTGAAAGGTCGGCGTGTTTCGTTTTATGAAAATCGGTCCCTAAACATTGGCAAAGTCGATGCCGAAACGTCGGAAGTAAAGTCCATTATGCTTATAACTTTCACTATATTATAACTTTAACTCTGGATAATGACTAAATAACCAATTCAGCTACAGTCTTGATTAATGAAACCTTCTGTTAGCACATTTTCACTACATCGTACCTCATATTGAAACGCTACAACGAATTAAATTTCACGTTGAAACAGTGGTCTAGTTGTCAGAGTTCCTGGCTACAGATCCAGAGATCCGGGTTCGATTCCCGGCGCTACCAGATTTTCTGAGAAATATTGAGTCTGGAACGGGGTCCACTCAGTCTCGTGAAGATAACTGAGGAGCTATTTCAGGGAAATAGCCGTGGCTACTCGTTGCGCTGACCACGCGGCGCACTCTATCCGCAAATTTGGCACTAATTTCGCCGACAAGCGGCGGTCGCTCGGTCGGTATAGTTCATTTGCGGACTACAGACCACGGAGTTTTTTTTGTTTTGTTTATTGAAACATATTCCACTTCCTGATAATCTGAATGACCAAACATGGAAACCAGAGCGGCTAATGCATCATACTTTACACGCAACGGCTTACGATGTAGCTGTCCTTTCGATTTTCTATCTTTATTTTAATGCTGTCATTAACCGTCTAAACCTCCAAAATAATACATGCAAATCCAGTTCTTACCTCACAGGAAACATATTACGTCACCACTACAAAGTCCAGCCGGTTAATGCTGTTTAAGGAAACCATCTCTGTTTATTGTGAGAACCATACAGAACACACAGATACACTCTGTGAGCAGAATATATAGCAGTTCAGTCCGTACCTCACAGGAAACACATTACGTCACCACTACAAAGTCCAGCCGGTTAATGCTGTTTAAGGAAACCATCTCTGTTTATTGTGAGAACCATACAGAACACACAGATACACTCTGTGAGCAGAATATATAGCAGTTCAGTCCGTACCTCACAGGAAGCACATTACGTCTCCACTACAAAGACCAACCGGTTAATGTTGTTTAGGGAAACCATCTCTGTTTATTGTGAGAACCATACAGAACACACACATACATTCTGTGGCCAGAATGAGGGATTTTTTATGTGTTATAGAAGATTGTATATAACCTCAGGGCTTTGGAGAGTTAATGTAGTGTCCGTTCAAAGGTCGGTTCTCAACGAACAAAGGTTTTCTTTGCTTGCTGTGATCTAAAATGGAGATCTGTACCTCCAGACAACTCTTTATAACGTACTGACTTCTATTCAGGGTGGAAATATAGTGAATAATTGAAGGAGGCTTTGAAAGAAATTCGCTTAGGATTGTCGCAGTGGAGCGGAGTGTGCTTGGGGTGTTATTGGCGGTGTTGTGTAAATGTTTCACAACTACAGACCCGTTTAATGGTTATGGGGACTTCGTGGTTCCTTCTTACGCTGTCAGAGAGTCTAGAACTGTAGGATAGTAATACCATTTCGTATGGGTACTCAGCTACAACTGTATATCCGAGGGGTAATGGTTCTTGAATGAACTTAATTTTAACCCCCGCTTTTCCTTCTCTAGAATGGTCACTGTATGTATAAAGTTCCCGTTAAATTAGAGTACATGGGCTTTTAGATTATTACATTGTGTCAGGCGAAATGCACGCATGCTTCCTGAATGTCGTATAATTACCTCAGAAAAGAGGGGCTGTAGTAGGGTGAAGTACATATAACTGCTTAAGGTTTTGTGAGGAAGCTAAAGGAAAATGTGTCATTTCATCCAGTTGAGCAAGTACAAATGGGTGTTAAGCTTGTGCCTGTTATTTGAGAAGTTACAAGCACAAGTGTATGCAACGAGTTGTATGTAAGCCCATATATTTTATTTTAATTTAATAATCCCCTGAAGAACTAAACAGGATGTAAATATGTCCGTTTTATGTCTTTTATTTTGCCTACGTTTTATGACACTTCCATTGTAGTAATAAATGTTGAAATTGTCGCACTTCAGATGAAGTGAATTTAGGACATTAAACCTAAATACCGAGAAGCGTCCTGACATACAAATCACCAATTATTCTTTAAGGCAGAGATATATGGATGGGTAATTCTTTATTTTTATGTAGTAGGATATGGAGATAAGAAATGTATAAGATATTTTGATAGGGAAACAGCTTTTAAAATAGTCGAAAGACCAAGGAATTTGGATGATACCAGGTGATCCTAAGCCAAATGAGTCCAGTCTACTACAACATTCCGCAACATTTCTGTAAGATTCATTTTAATATTATCATCCTATCTATGCCGAAGTCTTGAAAGTGGCTACTTTCCTTCATGTCTTTCTACCAAAACGCTATACATTCCTTATCCCTTCTATGCGAGCCCCATTTCCCGTCGGTCTTGTGTACCTTTAAGTTGTCATCCTAACAGTGTTTTTATGAAAGGCAAAGCGAAGTTGTCCCTGTACTTAATTAAGCATCACATCGTGAACACATGTGGGAGAATGCAGGCATACCTCCATATATTCTCAGCCTCAAAACTAGATGGATTGCAATGGCCAATTTCAGGCCCGGTCATTTTACCCCATTGGAAAGAGCCACCGGTACCCATTGAATACGAGACTGAGTGGACCCACGAACAGGTTTTGACACTTCAGAAAATAGAGAAATTTCTTGCCTTTTCCTGCAATTGAACACCCATTCCTCGGGGTTTCAATCCGTAGTGTAGTTATTGTATCGACTGAGCTATCCAGGCTCCCAATATTTGTTGAAGAGTTCACATTTTCAAGCGTTTCATTATACAAAGGCTATTCGGAAGGTATCCTCCGGTGAGCTGTTAACAAGACAAGCAATGAAAAAATGTTGTATTATATATAATAAATACGTACCTACTTAAGCTACTTCTCAACGTACGAGTAGTCCCCGCCGGAATTGAGGCACTTGTAGTTTCGGGGAATAAGTTTTTGTATGACTGTGTCAAAGAAGCCTGCCGCATGTGAACTAAGCCATGTTTTGATACCTTCCATCAACTCCTAATCATTGCTGAAGCGCTGTGATCCCAACAAGTTCTTCAGATATGTAAACAGATGGTAGTCTCTCGGAGCGAGATCAAGGCTATAAGGAGGGTGGTCAAACAACTCCCAGTTGAAATGTTCGAGCAATGCTCGATTGCGAGCATCTATAAATGGACGTGCATTGTCATGGAGAAACACTACACCGGATGTCAGCATTCCACGCCTTTTGTTCTGAATGGCCCTACACACTTCTGACGTCATTGTGGTTCCTTGTTGCATGAATACTACCATCAGCACTCCTTTTGTATCCAAGCAAATACTTGCCATCAGCTTTCGGGCAGTAAGATAACGTTTGTTTATGCTTTTTAGTCTTCTTTGGTTATCATGTGTGCATCCATTGCCATGACTACGCTTTGGTTTCAGCATTCACAAATAAAACCCAGGTTTCATCACCTGTTACTCATGCGATGTGATTGAGAAATTCATCGCCATCTTTGTGATATCACTGTAAGGAAGTCAAAGCCGAAGCCGTTCTAGGCGTTTTATGTGCACTCGTGAGCATTTTCTGAACCCACCTTGCATAAAACTTATGATAGCCTAGCTTATCTATGATAATACCGCAGAGAAGAGTGTGTGAAATTTGTGGAAATTCACACGGAAGTTCTGAAATTGTGAAGCGCCGTTTTAGACAATTTTTTGGTCAACACTTTGAACAAGATCGTCACTCACTACAGATGAGCGACCACTTCATTCTTCATCGTAAACATTTGTTCGCCCATCTTTGAACATTCTACACGACTGTCATATAGTGTAGTATAGTGTAGTTCCTTCGCTGTTTACATTTCGGCCGTAAACCGCTGCGCATAATTCACGATGGATTTCCGCAGCTCTCATGTTTTTAGCGTGAATAAAGCGGATAACAGCGCGAATTTCGCAGCTGACGTATTATCAACCGCAGGACACATATAATTCACTGTGTAGAGACAAGAACAAACACTAGGTCACCAGTTATATGGTGGATTACAGGGAAATGAGTCATGTGACGCTACCTCGCATGCGCGAGCTGTCTCTCTCTCTCTCTCCCCTAACTTAGTTGCCTAAAATAAACGGAGGTTACTTTCCGAATATCCCTTGTATATTCTTCTAACTTCCTGTTACCTGCTCCCCTTAGTTCCTAGATGGTTTTATACAGGGTGAGTTGTGCTGTTCTTCGTCTGAGTCACGGATATATCCGCACATACTAGCGAAAATAGGCTCGAGGTTATATTCCTCGGGGAATATTGCCCAGAAAGCACAGACATATAAATGAGAACGTGACTTCCCGCTATGGAACAAGTAGGTTTAGGTTGGCTGTCTTGAAAATTTTAAGAGCAGAGGGAGATGTTAGCTTATGAGGTCAATGAAATGACACCCTGGGGCCTGATATTTCTACCTCGCATATATGAAGCATAAAAAAATATATGCGGGCCAAGATTACACAATTTTTCCGCCAAGTGCGTCTGGTGAGATGTTCTTGGAAGAAACTTATGAGTCCACGTTTCTCAGTTTGATCGTCCTCTGAGGATGGAACATTGGCGCGTGTATCTCTTGGCTTAACTCTTTCCCGCTATGAGTTTCATTTCCACGTGTTCATGATAACTGAAATATAAATTCCAGCTGTGAAAATCGTTGAATATGTAGCAAAGTGACGAGTATATTTTCACCTTTTTTATGATACTAAATATTTTTATAGAAGATATTTGGTGTTTCTACATGAATTATATCATCCATAACATGAAAAGGAATTACATCAAGCCGAGTGAGATTAGCGGGACATATAGCACATGTTAATAAGTGAGGTAAAGTTATAAGGTGAAATTGTTCCTGTGCTTAGTTAATTAAGCACTACTACATGAAGGCGTATGGGGGAGTGGATGTATAGATCCATATTTTCTTAACCTCGGCACTAGCTGTGAGACGCCAGCTCCTAAAGCCTAAGCTATGGCATAGCCCACCTAACCAACTCACAAGAAATTTAAATTCACTAACAAAGAAGTCGTTCATTAAGTAACTGAACACATTATTTTATGAGTAGTTAATAAAATCAACACTAATTCACTGGCTGACAAACTAAACTAGTTAGTTAGTTAGTTAGTTATTGGAGAGGGTGTGTTTTCCCATGCACTTAGACCTGTATTGGTCCATTGTGCTTCCCTCTATGATATTCTACCAGTCTCTATATCCTACCGGTACTGGTGCTTACCATCAGTCCCGCCCAGCCAGCGAGACCGGCTCTACTGCCTGAGAAGTATCTATAATGCTTTCCCCATCTACCGGAGGTATTAGTGACTGCTGTTGGGCGGGAAACGTCCGTAATTTGGCTCAGTGACCTCCTTTGGAGATATGACAAACTAAACTAAGTCCTTAGCTAACCAAACGTGTTTCTGTTTAAACCGCTGACCCACAGTATAAGCACAGGTCACCGGAGCTACTTTACTGAAACTGCGGATTATACTTAATAGAGATATCGTAATCATTAGTTAGAGAGCTCATGCGTGTAGATGTCCTAACGATCGCAGCCTTCCCGCGAGCTGTGATACTCTGGTGCTGTAACTGAGCAACTTCAAGTAAACTGCGTCATAACTATTACGTCACATCTGCATGCGTCTTCTCGACAGTGTTCCAGAAATTTGTTTCACTTTTAATTAAACCTTAGAAGTATACACTTTATTCTGTATTGGGAAGGTAATGGCTTCAAATGTCGGCTACACCAAGGTGTCTCAGGGTGTCTCAGAACAAAGTAAAAGACAAATTTATCCCTGTAACAGGCCGTGAAGGCCCATAGGGTTGTGAGACGTCGAGGCTCCCACATTTTCTAGACAGTCGGCTCACAGATGGCGGTGAGGTTCTCAGCCTTACGCGCCGGCCGCGCTTTACCCCCAGGGAGATTCCTGGTGAGTCGACCCAGAGCCATAGTGCAGCTGGAATGATTAGGCCAATTGAAAAATCCGATTACCTCATCGGGAATAGAACCCGCTACCTTCCGGCTTGTAGCATAGTGCCTCAACCAATTACGCTACCGCGTGCCCCAAGAACAAAGTACTGAGGATAATATTTGAACGCAAAAGCGAAGGAACAACACATAGGACAATAAACTTATCCCTGTGATTAATTGCACACCACGCCATGAGGACGTATGGGGGAATTGAGGAGTAGTTCAAAGAATCCGTGACCTCGGCTGTACATGGAAGTGAGTGAGCAGGTTTACAACTGGGTCGTTTTAATCCCCATGAAATGTCCCTCGGTGTGCATTTCGTAGGAGAGTGAGCGGGCCTCAGGGTCAGTTTAGACACTGTGAAGCAAGGAATAACCGTTGCCAAGAATCGAACCGCGATCCATCGGACGTTCAGCCCGTAGCCTAATCTCTATTCCGACCGAACAAACCTATCTTCCTTGAGGTAACAGGAGGATAAGGAGGCTCACCATACGAGCTTCATTACGTGCCGCTCTTTTCGTAATATTGTTACCTCAGGCGGTCTAGTGGTCAGAGTTCCTGGCTACAGATCCAGAGGTCCCGGGTTCCATTCCCGGCGCTACCAGATCTGAGAAATATTGGGTCTGGAATGGGGTTCACTCAGCCTCGCGAGGATAATTGAGGAGCTATTTCAAGGAAATAGCGGCTCCGGTCTAGAAACCCGAGATTAACGGCCGTGGGGATCCGTTGCGCTCACCACACAACACCCTCTATCCACAAAAGTTGGCACTAACTTCACCGACAAGCGGCGGTCGCTCGGTCGGTATAGTTCGCTTGCGGATTACAGGCGACGAAGTTCATTACCACTTAACCAGACTACACGACTTCATAATACAATATTATAATCGACGATAAACCATTATTGATTCACACTATGAAATTCAGCAGGAATCTGGTCTGTGTATTTTTTACTGTCTTGAAAAACATGAATTGTTCGTTGCGTCCCCTTTCAATTCGATAACTTCTCCGTCACTGCAGTGTGGCGGACGAGTCTAGTTAATCTGTTCAAGGGCTCTATACAACACCAGCTACAAATCAGCAAACCGTTCACTCGTGGGAATCGTGTAGCGTGTGTGAGCACTCGGAACATTAATATTGGCATTCAGATAAGTTATTTCCAACTTACGTGAAACAGCGCTGTACCTCAGGGCACTACATTTGCTTGTTAGCCATCCAAACGGGGAGATTCAGACCGATGCTTTCATAAAGAGCCGAGAGGGGAGCTCTGTTAACCTGTTATATAACATTATTATCACCGAGTAGCGGAAACTTTCTACACTTTTATTCGGGTGGGTCACGGTTCGAATCTCGACCAGGACACCATCTATCCTGACTGAGGATTTTCGTGGTTTTTCTCAGTATCCAAGAAATGCATGGATTAGGTCACTACGGCTTCATTTCATACGGCTTCCAATTAGTAATCCATCAGCCATGCTCCATTAGACGCTAAGCCAGTGGTTCTCAACCTTTATGAGACCGCGACCCGGTAAATTCTTTTTTCTATAACACGAGGGCCCGGTATAATTGATACCAGGCCGCGGCCCGCCGGTTGAGAAACACTAGCACGTCATAAATTAATGCACAGAAATAGTTATTATTTCAAGTGTTTCCTAGACGGACAAATGACTGTTACATAGCGTAAGATATAGATGTTGTTAAGATATAAAACTTCATGTGAAACGAGGTATATGGAAAGTAGTTGAAACTAACTATGGAACATATACACAATTGCATGCCAATTATCGCCTGCAAAATCACCAAAATAAAATGATTTGGAAAATATGCATAGACGTTCAGAAGTGGTGTACCTACTTATTTCAGCTTATGTAATTCTGTCCTTTTTTATAAGAAATTTCTTTCATTGATAGTTTATTTATCCATGCTATATCAAACACCCGCCGGCCAGGGTAGCTAAGCGGTCTAAGGCATGTACTGTCTTCGCTCGCTTGGAAACCGGGATCGTGGGTTCGAATCCCACTCAGGGCATGGATGTTTAGTTTATGTGTGTGTACAGGTAGAGGGCTTGCGACGAGATGATCACCCGCCCAAGGAGTCCTACCGTATGTGTAAGATCTAGAAAAACCGAAGTGAACGGAGAAGTTCATGGAGGGAGGCCTAGGCCCACTGGGGCTGTAGTGCCAAGGAAAAAAATGTATCAAACACCAATATTACACAGTACCATTTATGTTGATTATAATTGGAGAGAATGTGGACTATGGAGTTGGATTTTGCAAAGGTCTCGACTTCGTCTTCTCCTGTAAGACCCATAATTTCCCTGATGTGATGCTGAGACTGTTACACTTATGTCAGAAAATTCATGCCAGAATTTCATTTTGAAGGATGAGAGATGGAAAACTTTCAGAGGTCAATAAAAGTTTTCAAACTTTTTTTTTACGGGAATGTTCTTCGTGGAAAAATCCGATTTTTTTTTCCCCAGGCTCAACGAAGTTTGTTTTCTAGGAGTAAGAGTTTTTCCTCGGCAGATATGACTCACCAATATTTCAACGAAGAAATATTTCTTTTACCTCTAACTTCAGTTTGTTGCTATATACGGGGTCATTAGTATGGGGAAGAGCGTCAGGAAGCATTTCATTCTAACTATGCTAAAAATAGAAAGGGACTGTCTTACATCACAAGGTAGCATAAGATCTTCATGTTTGATGAGCTGATCGATAGTTCTCTGAACTTCCGTTTTTTGTACGACGATAGAAAGGCCAAGTTTTCACATCATGACGAAAGGATCAGATCCATTGCAGACTTTCCGAACCGTGACCGGAAGGTCTAAAGTTCAGACTTTGTTACTGTGTACGTCTCGTATGTCCACATTAGTTGATGTTTTTCACTCCACTTTAGGCAGGGGCAGAAGATTTTATTTCGTGACAGTAATTACCATATTTACACATGTATAGGCCGCACATTTTTTGCCAAAAATTCAAGAGGAAAACTGGGGTGCGGCTTATATTCGAAATATTCGAAATCACACTTCATTTAAAAAAAATATGTTCATAATTAGTAATACAGGGTGTAATACTCCTGAAATAATATACCAAGAAAATTATTTTTTCTATAATTTCTGTCTGAAAATTGTGCTGCGGCCTATACACGCACGCGGCCTATACATGCTTAAATACGGTAGTTGCATAAGCCTTTACATATCCGTTTGCAGAATGAGGTTTTTACGGTGTTCACTGTGAAGATTACTGTCATTTGGGATCTGACACGCTTCGGAGAAACCTACTATCGCCATTGTTACTTGTTTGCTTGATGTTTGCTCAACTTACTCTTCTACCCTGAAAGTGGAGGCATTATATTGCCCCGAAATGTCTGTAAACTTCTGCGTCACACGTTTTCACAGTCCGTTCCCATATCCGCTGTGTCAACGAGAAATGGAGAATTCTGTGATCTCATAGTGTTGCTATTGTAGCATGTAGACCCGTTGCTGAGTAATGACTCCGTAAAGAATGCCCATTGCTGGGCAACAGATTTCTAACATACACACATTAACTAATTTGAAAGAGGTGTTCTGTATGCAGTCCGTGTGACAGCCGCGTGACGCAACGGTAGAAGTGTTGGAAGCGGTGTTTTCTATGCGGTCCATGCCGAGGTGTTATAGTCAGGACAAGTCAGGACAGATAACCCGATAACATTTCGGCTGGACTGTTGGTTTCCTAACTGAGGTTTATCATTGTTTTCGCCCATTTTTCCGATCCGGTGCTTTGCTATGTTACGACTTCAATTCCAATCGCTGAACTTTCTAGTAAGAATTACTAATAATTCGATCTCGACTTCCACTAGCTCTGATTTACCCTTCAGTCCCACAAGGACGACACAGCCTGAAGGTTAAAATGGCAACATTCCCGTCACTGTACTTTTAATGACGTCAGAAACGCATTTCTGGAGATTCTCATAAACGTCTGCAGTTACGTCGTTTCTAGAAGTAGGAAATATATTGCCATAAAAGTAAGGGAAGGAAAGCTACACGTTGAAAACTCCAGGTACACCATTCTGGGTTATTCAAGACATGATGGGCTGACACTCCAACAAATTGTATTGCAGGATTTCCCCTTTGGTTTCCCTGTAACCTCAAGCTTGTCTGATACGTGGTCCAGACGACGATAAACGCCACAGATGAACCGGAAGATTACATTTTGGGTTATTTTAACTACCGGTGGGGGAGGAGAGGAGAAAGATACTTTCAACCCACAGTCTTTCTAATACAGTCAGATCAGCAGTCTGGAATACATAGTCTGAAACGAGACTAGGAAAGCATGCACTAGCTCAGGCCAGGGACTGATGGAGGGTTCTTGTGAATTCGATAATTTTCCTTCGGGCTCAATCAACGGCGGGCAATTTCTGGACTAGTTGAGGGGCGGTACTAAAATTTCAGGACTCTATACGTATCCTAAGCTCTCCTTCCCACGCTCCAAGTTTAAAACTTCCTGAAGTATAGAGTTTTATCTTGTGGGACATAACGCCGAACATAATCTTCCTGTTTATTAGCAGGGTTTTTGGCCGATTGAACTTCGTAGCAGCCATCAGACAATGTTGTATTTAGAGGCAAATCAAAATGTAATGCTGTTTAGACCTATCGGCTCTTGAATTACTCAGAATTGTGTAGACCTTAATTTTAATTATGCAGAGTTTCTTCCTTAGTTTCTTTCAGAATTTGAACAGAGTCTGTCTTTGTAAGTTAGCGCAGACAGTACCTCTTCTGATTTATGACCAGTTCGAACCTCAGCTGGGACACTTATTATCCTAACATTTTTTTTTTTGATTTTCTACGGTCCCTGCAGGTGAATGCCAGGAAAATACCTTGAAATAGACCACGATCGCTAGATCTAGAAGCCCGCTTTCCTTATACACCTTCGTGACGTGGTAGGGACACCTTTAGTATCTAAAGATCACACTACCACGCCGACATAATGGCCTTACCGTATTCGCCACTGCGCCGCTGGGCCAAGCTGAACCTAGGCACGTTCATTCATTTCCTGAGGGAAATCTCAGGCTTCTGAACACGTTCTGCTTAGCTCTTTGCATGTACCTTATGTTCTCTGATCTTTAAATCTGAACGCCACCTTTTTCTGTGGTTATGTTTTCAAGTAGTTTCACCAGCCTCTGTTATTTATCACCACTCTTAGTGGGCTGAACTTCAGTTAGAAACATTCGACAAGAGTGGAAGTCTGTCTGGTTTTCCTCCCACACTTCGAAATTTCATTGATCATTATCCTCTGATACTCCCCTAGATTTACAGAATTATTATTATTATTATTATTATTATCCAGGGTAGCTAAGTCGAGCTGGACGACCGATGAATTTGTGTTCGATTCCCGACAGGAGCAGGAGATTTGTATCGTCTTCACAGCGTCAAGACCGGCTCCGGAAACCTCACATATTTCTATTCAGTGACGACACGCAAATCTTTTGTTAGGGACAAAGAGGTCGGGACTTGAGGCTGAATATATACCACCATCTAGTGTCGATGTTAAGAATGCGTGGAGTTGTATATTCGTTCCCCCGCATGCCTTCATATCATGACGCTTAATTAAGCACCGCGACAGATTTATATTATTGTTATTATTATTTATTAGGAAGGTAAAATGAAGAAAGGCAAAACACGCCGGTCATATAGCATGCATATGAATTCTTATAGTATTTATGCAGAAGAGCTCAAGATAAGCTGATAGGTGGATGGGTGGGGGACTGGATTAAACTGCCTAATATTGAGGAATATTATGATTTCACTATATTTTTTATAACAAATTGCAACAACTGACTTGATGATATAGAATATCACATGAAGAGTTACTAACTTTATTTTACGCCATAACATTCGTTTTTATAATAAGTTTATAGTTCATTGTATTTTATACCATGTATTTTATAATGTAATTATTATCATGTATCCAGTTTTACCAGTACTGCAGTTCAGTTGTGTGTGAATATGTTAATCATGTGTTTGCCTGATGATGGCTTTAATAGTCGAAACATGTTGCTAAGCTAATTTTAGCCTTGGCCATTGTATTGTGTTGCGACGGACTCTAATAAAGAACTGTACATTCTAATTCGAATGTACGCTCTTTTATGTTTGAGAATATCCGTGCAATAAACCTCTCTCTCAGACTGTGAAGCATTGGCACTATTCATGGCTTTTCAACAATAGCAATTATGCATTGTTATGGAAATGTATAGTAAGAAAACGGGGTTAGGAATCAAAATGCTGGAAAGGGAAGGCTTGATGTTGGACAGACTATAGATACGAAGTGTATATTCTAGAGCAAAATTGGTATTGGTCTTGGCCATGAAACGGGAACTCTATAACATCAAGTGTCCACCCTTTTTATAACCCTTTTTCTCTCAGAATTCAAATAGCCCTTCGTGAAGAGTGATAGGGTAGTTTAGCTAATGGACGAGCGCATTGCTGCCGAGACACGCGCGACATCTGTTGTGCTACTTCTGCATCTCATTAAGGTACTTGAACCCAACTCACGCCAGAAGCGAACGACCGCCCTACAGTCTTTACATTCTTCTGCCTTTCTCACCTGCCTCACGCTGCCACAGCAAATAATCCCACAGTATATGTTCAGAGAGCTCTACACAGTATAGACTGTTCCAAAATAGTACCTGCTGGTTGGTTCCAGCTGGGTCTTCTGCTTGTATGCCGATCACAGTGGCCGCGTGGTCTAAGACATTAACTGCCTTCGCTAGCTCGAACGCTGGGATTATGGGTTCGAATCCCACTCGAGGTATGGACATCTGTCTGCGTTTGTTCTGTGTGTAGGTAGCGACCTTGCGACGGCCTGACCCCCCCGTCCAAGAAGTCCTGCCGTCTTTGTAAAAAGATGAAGACACTGAAAAAGTGGCCAAGACTCTAAGAAAGACTGTAGAGTCGTAATAATAATATACAGCTGTATCGGCTGTCCTGATTGGTTCTATCCATGATTCTTTCCGGTGCATTCAGGCGAACCATCCATACAGCATACTTTCCTCATTTTGAAGAAATAATCTTATAAGATCACTTTCTTGTCTGTGCCCCCCCCCTATCTTTGCTAGGCTACAGCTCAGTAAAAGCGTTCCAACGGCAACGAATACACACGCAAGAATAGAAGAACTGTTGAACTCTGTGTTTTTCTTTGCGGTGCGTGTTGTATCAGGTATTCAATATGTGGCTGAAAGAAAGTAAGCAATTAGTTTTTCTCGAGTTATATCCAATCCAATCCATACCATCTCATCCTATCTTTCTTAGATCCATTTTAATATTATCCGGAAACCTACGTCTTAGTCTTTCTATTGGTCTCTTTCCTTTCGGTTTCCCGCCATAATTCTACATGCAGTCATTTTATATCTCATTCGTGCTACATAACCTGCCCATCTAATCCTCCTTGACTGGATCATTCTAATTACACTTGGCGAAGAGTACAAGTTATGATCTGTAACATATTTTTCTTGTTTTGAAAAAATAAAAGAAGGCTTATGAGACCATCTTTCTATGTGGGTGCGTGTGTATCCCTCTTAGGAATACGGTAGAGATGTTGATGTCCCTGGAAAGAGGACCCTTAACACATTATGACGGGAAATGAAATGGCAGGAAATTGGGTCAAAAGTGTCAAGAGAGAGAGAGAGAAAGTTGAAGAGCAATATGCGACAGCTCTGCACCATTAAGCAGAAGAGCGGCGATGCAATTTGTCCGTAATAAAGCCACAAAAAAAATCTGAAAATAAATAAGGAGCGCGACTTTCAGAAACGAGAAGAATGGGGCGNACGGACCGGGGGGGGGGGGGGGGTACAAAATGGCGGATAAAAATGGTAATGAAGACATCGAGGAAAGCTGAAAATAACAGATGTAAGTACAGTAACAAAAATAGTAAAGCTGTCCCTGTAACATTCCATGGAGGTCCATAGGGCTGTGAGACGTCGAGGCTCCCACATTTTTTAGAGAGTCGGCTCTCAGATGACGGTGAAGTTGTCAGCCTTACGCGTCGGCTGCCCTTTACCCCACAGAAAAATTCCTGGTACTCATTTCTGTTAGAGGCTGGGTCAACTCCAGGGCCATTATGTGGCTGGAATGATTACGTCAGTTGAAGAATCCAATGACTTCATCGGGAATCGAACCCCCGAACTTCCGGCCCGTAGCATAGTGCCTCAACCAACTACGCTACTGCATGCACTTATCATTTTAAATACAGTAAAAATATTAAAAGAAATGGCTAACGTGTCTGTAAAATATGTCCAAAAGGGAATCCTTTCGAAATCAGAAGCTGCACATGCGCGCCTGTCACCTTCATCATGTGTTTGACTTTCGTCAAACTCATAGAGACGCTGAACTCGTTTTCATGAAGTTCGCATTCGTCGAGTTTACCAAAATTTTGCCGGCGTATTCTGATTGGCTACAAGTGGACAACTGTAAAGGGCATTTGTCGTGAAGACCCACATGACTTTCTATGCACATATCGAGCGTAACTCCCTACGTGCCCGTCGGAGCCGGAAGAAAATGCTTCGACTAAAAGTTGGAAGCGAATAATAATACATGTCCTGTGCCCTGTACGCCTCTTCTGTTTTCTACGTAATTGAATAGAAGGGAGCCGAAGCGTCAGTATTAAGCTGTGTGGGAGCCGGGATGGCTCAGTCGGTATCATTATTATTATTATTATTATTATTTTATTTACTTACTAATGGATCTGAGCTCTTCTTGAGGAGCCGCCAATTCTGGAGTTACTCAAGAATTTCCTAGCATTTTATGGAACCCGAAGCTTCATTACCGTGTTCCACTGGTCTCTATCTTGAGCCAGATCAATCCAATCTATCCCATCCTGTCTCTCTAAGTTCCATTTTAATATTGTCCTATTACTTTATTTAAACTGCAAATGGGGTTTAACGGGTGGCAGTGATAATCTTAATAGTATGCATCTTGTTGTGTGTCATATATGGGATATATAATATGTATAATGGGGGCAGTTCTCACAAGAACGCAATATGGATCAATATTGAAATCAGATGCAATTCAAGAACTAGGACCAGTATCATTGTTTGCCTGATGATGGCCCAATATATGGGGCGAAACATGTAGTTTCAACAGCAAAATAAATCAAATGTTGATACAAAAGAGTCTGTTTTGTTTTTCGGGAATTTTGTTCTGTAGACTGCCCCCAATATGCACAATATATATCCTATAATACAATAAGACATCACACAAAGTTACACAAGCATATCGAAGGGCCTCAGGCTGTACGGTTCGAGTAATTTTCTAGGGGGTTGCAGGATTTTTCTTTTCTCCACAGCGTCCAAACCGACTCTGGGGCTCACTCAGGGTCGTATCAAATGGGTACCGGAAACTTTTTCCTCCGGGGGTAAAGCGGCAGGGGCATGAAGCTGACCACTCACCTCCATATAGTGCCGAAGGCAATGAAAGTGGAGCTATACCTCCGCTCCCCCATATATCCTCATGGCATAATGCTTAACTATTTAAGCACAGGGAAAGCTGCTTACGTTTCATAACTCGTTAACTGCTTGTACCAGGAGAGGCTAGGTGTTTCTTTTAATTCGCTTAGTGGAGGTGGAGTCCAGCTGGGTCCACTCGGCGTGGCGGCCACTGATTGGCCTATTGTAGCCTGCCTCGGGTGATTGTGGTGATGGAGAATTTGGTGGAATGAAGATTGGCAAGGGAAACAGAAGTACTCGGAGAAAATCTGTCCCATCGCCACTTTGTCCACCACAAATCCCACTTGACAAAACCCGGGTTCGAACCCGGGCTGCCGCTGTGGGAAGCCATCGACTAACCGCCTGAGCTATGGTGCTGCCTAGCCAGGTGTTTAATCCGTGATGATAATGGTGGTGATAATGAGTTCTTGGTCCAAGGTTACGTCGTTTCGTGGCAGTGAACATTTTCACTTTGCAAAGACCCGGTCCTGTTTTAATGATCATACTGGAATTACTTTCGCGAACCTCATTTAAAATTCGTATCATCATGTCACCGTGGTGATTACGATGCTATTCGGAACGCAAACCGCAGCAATTAAAATTCATGATTACCCTGTAATGTACCACAGACACCATTAGCGTCCGCAGATCGGGAGCGTCATTAAACAGGATAAATTAAATCATTGCTGTAGTTACGAACCAGTGGGACATTAAACAAATCAAATAAAAATTATAATTACCGGGCCCCTTCTGTCACACGTGCTGTTGGTTCAGGGTGGAATGCATCTCCTCGGCGATCAGCGTGTCCGCGGGTGGCCAGAATGGCGATATAACCTCACGTGCGCATGCGAAATAAGTCAGATTTTGGCAGCCACTGAGCATGAATCCGTGAACACTGTGGTAACTTAGAAAGAAATCTTAGATCTACTCTTATTAGCAATGAAATCACCGTATTAAGTAGGTTTTCATAGATTCTCAAAACAAAACAGAAACAAACTCCGTGGTCTGTAGTCCGCAAGCGAACTATACCGACCGAGCGACCGCCGCTTGTCCTATAAGAAAGGAAACACATGATTTAGGAAACATGAAACATAAGGCATGATTTACGTATCTGGTTTCCTCACCATATCCTGATTATCCATGCTAATGTTGGGGAAGATAAAAAAAAACTCCGTGGCCCGTCGTCTGCAAGCGAACTATACCAACCGAGCGACCGCCGCCTGTCGGCGAAATTAGTGCCAACTTTAGCGGAGAGAGGGTGTCGCGTGGTCAGCGCAACGGATCTCCAGGGCCGTTAATCTCGGTTTTCTAGACCTGCGTGTGATTCTCATACCAATAAATACTATATTTATGTGTGTTTTATTTAACCGTGCTGTTCAGTAACTCAGATGATGTCGAATTGCGGAATGATATTGTTGGAAATATGAATTTGAAAATATGTGAAGGGAAGCGGTCGTGGCAAATTTTAAGGTGATGTCTCGGAATTTTAGTGAGTGACTGAAATAAATCATGAAATACTTCAATGTTATTGGTCTCTGGGCCGGTATTTGAACCGAGGATCTCCTGAACGTGAAGCAGGTGTGTAAACTGTCGATTGCGATGGTCTTATTGAGCAGTAACTCGTCTGACATTGAAGAGAGCCGCATATGGCCGTTGGTTCGTGAATGTTACACCCCTGCCTTAAATTCTGATCATTTCGCCAGAGGAGAGGTGACCAGTGTGTGCTGCAAATTGAAATTCACCTCATCTCCTGCCTGTCATTACTCATGCAGATATGTGCAGTTGGGGGGTGGAAAAGGCAGGAGTTGGTTTGAGGGTGCTGATGAGGGTTGTTCATGGAATACAGTGAATTACGCTTTGGATGTGATAACGATCTTCCGTTGCGTGTGGAAACAGATGCGTGTAGGAGGCCACATTCCAAATATACAGAAAAAGAGTGAGTGACGCTCATATACAAAGGAGCCCAAAAAATATACACACAATGTTCCACCACTATTTTATTCCACTGTCCTGCCTTTCGTTAAGGTGGCTCGTATGACTAGCGCCTTCTTTTGAGAGAATATCACATTACACACCGTACATTACATTTTGGTTAAAATTTGTGGTTGGGCCTCCACGGCGTTACAGGGATGCCCTTAGTTATTGGAGAGGGTGGGTTTCCCCATGCACTTAGACCAGTATTGGTCCATTGTGCTTCCCTCTATGATATTCTACCAGTCTCTATACCCTATTGATATTGGTGCGTACCATCAGTCCCGACATAGCCAGCGAGTTCGGCCTCTACTGGCTTGGTGGTATCTATAATGCTTCCCCCATCTATCGGAGGCGTTAGAGACTACTGTTGGGAGGGAAACGTCCTTGAATTTGGCTCAGTGACCTCCTTTGGAGATATGAGGTTCTTTTACGTGCCTTAAAGCTACGACACGGGACCCACGGCTTAAAGTCCTTCCCGGAGGACTTGTTCCCTGAAATTTTCCGCCCTTAAAAATTCGACGACCTCCGCCGGGTTTGAACCCGCGTACCACGAGTCATGAGGTGGGAACGTTACCTCTAGACTACGGAGGCCGCTTCAGGGATGCCCTTACTCTGAATACTAGATGAACACAGGCAAATTACGCCGCAGCTGGCCAAAGTTGAGGATGCTGGAATCTACTTTCAGTTCTGACTTAGATCCTGGAATGTTTCTTAAAGGAGAAAATTGGAACTGTTACAGGCAGAAATGGTTTTGCTTGCCTCGAGTATCCGTCGAACGGGGTACGTAGCATTAGACAACATTTTAATGAAGTTGTGGCATTGTCCAATTAGCGGCCATCTTGATTTAGCACGAGCGCTCTGTGTTTTAACCGAATTCGGTTGAGTCACCCACACCAGATGGTGAAACCCAGAATGTGGTTAATTGTAATCTACGGCCCCCCTGCTTTTGAAACGCGAAACCTTGTTTAGTTCTTTGTAGTGTGGGATGATTCTGTTTGCTGGCAAGCAACACAGCAAATTGAACTCGGGTTTCGCATTAACGACAGCGTACTCAATTTCAATACATTTTAGTATTAAAAAACATGAGATTAAAATGTACAAAATTATTTCTTTGCTAAGTTTGCTACGTACATCGCAGTTGAGAAACTGGGTCCCTCACCATAACGGAAGAAGATAGGTGGAAGATGAGGATTACTGACTTCTGAATTGTGACACCGTATATTCCGGTAGAAAGTTTTAAGTTTTCGAATGAATCGTTTGACTCCTTGTTCAGGATGTAATATGAAGGCAACAGCTTTCTCTTTCCACCAAGTACTATCGCCCGGCGGAACCAAGATGGACGAGGTGAGAAAACCATAGGCTTACACAGCTTTAACCGGATAACTTGTAGGGAAGAGACTACGTGGTAAAACTAAGCACAGATGGAAGGCTAACATTAAGAAAATAGGATAATGGAAATAGACTGAGAAGACTTAGCGTGTAGTGATTAATAAAGTGTGGAAATTAGCAAAGTGTTATAGTTATTTCTAGTTACGATCTGTAGGTGGTCAATAAATCCATTCACCAATCCAAACCCCGTCTATAGTCACTAATACACGTGACAGTGATGTATCTATAAGTTTCAGTTAATCCATAGATGTTGATACAGATCCAAAATATTTGAGAATGGCAGTGTATTGTGAAAGTAGCTAGGCTTATATGATCGTTGTGGTTTTTGTTGCTTGACAAGCAAATAATGGGGCTATATCAGCCGTAATGCACAGCCTCCTGAATGTTACGGCAAGAAATTGCCTATAGATTATGCAGAGCTTAATGAAGCCAGCAATCTGGAAGACACAAGACAACCTCCACCACATGTATATTTATAGAGAACCTTGCTGTTAATGAAATAGAATTAGCATAGAGGATTAGCGGTGTGTTAGATTAGAGGGCGCAGGAGATCCTGCGGTGGCACCATCTGTTGGGCTCGCGTGAAATTTCTCCAGCATTAATGATATGCCGAAAACACGTGAAGTGCAAACAAAGCCACGAAGCTATTATAAAAGGAAATCACATTCTTTGCTGAAATGAGGAAAGAAAGTGGTACATAGACTGTTCTTTATCTCTGTCTCCGCGTTTCTCTTGCTTCTTCCTTCTTTCCTTTCTTTCTGAATCTTATTTTTTCGATAGCATACTCGGTATAGCGACAGGTTACGGGCTGGACGACCGAGAGGTCGGAGTTCGAGTCCTAGTAGCGGTAAGATTTTTCTTCTCTCCACGTTGTGCAGCCCAGTTCTGGGACTCACCCAGCCTCCTACCCAGTGGGTACAGGGAGCTACTTCTTTGGAGATAAAGCGGTCGGGGCTTGTAGTTGATTCACCTCCAACCAGTGCCGAGGTCAAGAATGCGTGGATCCGTACGTTACTCCTCCATACATCTTCACGGTATAGTGCGTAATCAGTTAACACAGGAATAATTTTACATTTCATTTCTTTTTATTCTGTTTCATTTCTGCTTCTTTGTGGATTCTGCTATTCTTGGTATCTCATGAAATTTCACTCACGTGTCTTAAGTTTATAAAGCTCTTAAAAATAAGAAGACGCTTAGAAGTATGTAGGGTACTTCATAGATATGCATAATGCAGTCTTGTAAACACAACACTTAACAGATTTTTGGTTAAACGCCATTCATGATATGGGTTACTATATATGGGGTTTGGATTGGTGAATGGATTTATTACCACTTACAAGTCGTAACTACAAATAATTTCCACATTTTACAGTTCACTAAAGCACACAGTCCAGCGTTCTCAGTCGGTTACTAGACGTTTCCTGGTAACGGCTCCAACAATGGATATTCCTCTGCTCCGGGCTCAAGTCCTCTCTTCACAGACTTCCGTACAGAACTAAGATGTAACCCTCTGTTGTTGTGTCTGGAGTCGTTGCTGCAGAGATGTGTTTACCGAGCGGTTGCCCAGAAACGGCCCTGGTATATCCGTCCGTCTAGCGATATTTGTATAGCAACGGCTCTACACGCTAATATATATTTTACAACATGTTTCGACCGCATGAGGCCATCATCATGCATATATCATCATATATCAACATACAGTGTTTAATTATTTTCTAAAAATATGTTCGAACGCCTTTTTTTTTCCGATAATCATTCTGAGTGAGATATCCAGAAATTCATGTAGGTCTTCATTTAGAGTTCTCTTTCAAAAGTCATGCTTAAATTTAAATAAATATTTATCCATAGTTTCTTGATCAAATTATCTAATATCAAATTTTGTGATAATCCGTTCGGCTGTTTTCGCTTGGTTCATCCGTACAGGCGGACTGAGCGAACTTAAAACGGGCGCTCCTAGGGCTTTGCGAAGCCTCATCTTTAAGAATGCAATCCTCATAACACAGAAACTACCAAAGAATTTGGCTGTGTCTAATTCTTGGAAGACACTATTGAAGACTTTGCATTGTCCTGAATATTACTTACTTACTCATGGAGCTGAGGCCTTCTGGAGGAGCCGCCAATTCTGCAGCTACTCAAAAATTTCCCACCATTTTATGGAACCCGAAGGCTTATTACCGTGTTCACAAGAGCCCTCCACTCGTCCCTATCCTGAGCCAGATCTATCCAATCCATACCATCCCATCCTATCTCTCTAAGATCCATTTAAATTGTCCACCCACCTACGCCTTGGCCTTCCCTGTGGTCTCTTTCCTTCTGGCTTTCCCACCAATATTCTATACGCATTCCTCGTCTCCCCCATTCGTGCTACATGACCTCCCACCTCATTATCCTTGACTTGATCATTCTAATTATACTTGGAGAAGAGTACACATTATGAAGCTCCTCATTATGCAGTTTTCTCCAACCTTCTGTCACTTCATCTCTCTTCGGTCGAAATATTCTCCTCAACACCCTGTTCTCAAACACCCTCAGTGTATGTTCCTTCCTTAATGTCAGAGACCAAGTTTCACACCCATACAGAACCACAGGCAAAATTATAGTTTTGTATATTCTTTTTTTATGTTTTTGGTCATAAATTTGCCTCTGAAATGTTGCACACCCTGCTTAGAAAGTATCCACATAACTTTCTGTAAATGAAGCCATAGACATTTGTAATATGAAGATTAACTCTTTGCCGTTGAAAATAGATGTAATAGTTAGTGCAGGGCTTATTCAAGGGAGATTTAGGACGCTGGCCTGAGCCTAGTGGTACCTTATATCCTGTATTTAATGGCCATAATAAAACAATAGATGGGTAATTTTATGAGACGGAGGTGTACGTACATTTTCAGAAAAAGCGTTCGCTGGGGATGAAGAGGGGTTGGGGCTGAAACTGATGGATACTTTGCGCATGTCGTCAAGGAAGGGATGTTGCAGACGGAGAGAGCGTCAGTGGGTGATCCCGCCTCACCATCATTCCATCCCCGCTGTTACGTAATTACTCGTTAGCACTAACTAGGAATACACATTACCTCGTGATGTAGTCTGGTGAGGCAGTCTCGTTAGACAGAGCTGTATAAACCACTGGACACTGAAGGAGGTTGTGGAATTCTGCATCTGGGCTCACAACCCGGGTAAGGTAATTCCTGAACATTTACACGTGTATTTCTTTCTTTGAAACTTGACGTTGGTTTGTAAGTGTGGTTGGACAGATATCACAAAAACTAAAACAAAGGCTATATGAGATGTGAGATTTTCGGGGCGATAATTTAGATCGTGGTGTCCGGGGTTGTGACACCGTGTATTTTTGTAGTTGTTTGCAAACACTCTGGAGAAATATGTTGCTTACATTACAGATAGCTACTTGGCGAAGTACGTGTTGTTATAATGATTACCTCCTATAGATTAAGGTATAGTTCCCTTGAGGACTAAAGCCACGGAATTTAGTTTTAGATGAAGGTAAGCCGATTACAGTGGTCTTGCGGCCTAAGTCATGATGAGCTCTCTTCACCCGCTATAACGCTGGGATCGTTTGTTCGAAACCTGTCGAGGTATGGATGTCTGTGTGCGTTTATTCTGTGTTTATGTTGTTGTGTGTGTAGGTAGTGGCCTTGCGCCGGGCTGATTCCCGTCCAAGGAGTCTTACCATCTGCGTATATACTAAGAAATTGAAAAATCGGTCAAGGTCCACAAGACCTATACAGCCATAGACAGATGAAGGTACAGTTATCCCTGTGCTTAATTAGATAAGCGCTACAGCATGAAAACCATCGGCGGATTGGGGATACAGCTGCAGTGTTCTTGGTCTCAGGTTCGCATTTCTGGTGATTAACTGGGTACCCATTGGTAGGAGGCTGGGTGTGGCTGAGGCGGCGTGAACGCTGTCCAGAAGAGAAAAATCTCTTGCCTCTGGCAGGAGTCGAACCCAGCCCCTAGCCTGTTCGCTATCTTGTCTCCGTTGTAGGCGAAATGAGAGCTAATAACAACATAGCAATGTAATTGATTAGTTTTGTCGTATCGTTGTTGCCCTCCGTAGATGGATTCTGCTTTGCTACCGAAGGTCGCAGCGGTGTCTGGGAGAGTCGCGGGGGCCAAGACTGGAACCAGAAGCCTTACTTGAGGTTCGTGCGGAGAAGAGAGAGGAAGGACACAGTAACTTCCTGGCAGGAGACAAGGAAGAGACTTTCCATCTTTTTGTTCTGGAACGCCCCCAGGGACTTCCCTTTGATCCTCCCCTTCCATCCCCCTCCCCCTCCCAATTCGTGGCTGCAACCGGCACCGGAACAAAGAGACGGAAGGAACCGGAAGTCGGCGCGTTGTGGGTAACTAAACTCAATCAGCGGCATGCGGAAGTCAGAGTGTGTTCGTTACCACTCTCTTCCAAATATTTTATGTTTCATCCCCTAAATATTAATATAAAACAAAAACTCCGTGTCTTGAGTCCGCAAGCGAACTATACCGACCCAGCGACCGTCGCTTGTTGACGAAGTTAATGCCAACTTTACAGGATAGAGGGTATCGCGTGGTCAGCGCAACGAACCCCCACGGCCGTTGATTTCGGTTTTCTAGACCGGAGCCGCTATTTCTTTGAAATAGCTCCTCGGTTATCCTCACGAGGCTGAGTGGACCCCGTTCCAGACCCACTATTTCTCAGAAAATCTGGTAGCGCCGAGAATCGAATCCGATACCTCTGGATAGCCAGACACTCTGGCCACTAGACCACAGAGGCGGTAAAATATTAATATATAAAAATAACGTTAATATTAATTTGTTGAATTGGAGGCTTCCACGCGGTGGATTTGTGAAGGTTACGGTTTTGTGAGTTGTAACGTCGTGTAGTTTGGGGAGAGCCCAACGTAACTTGTCGCCCCGCCCTTGGGGCGATTTATTGTTCTGTGTGGGTATAAAACTTGGCCCCTCGTCCCTAGGGAAGAAAGTACAGTGGTAGTGTATGAGAAAGAATGCTGGGTGGAATGTACTCGTATGAGTTTATGAGAGAAATGTCAGTAGAATGGCGAAAATTACATAAAAGTTTTAACCCCCGAACACACGATTGTCATGATTGTTCAGTACGTTGAAGAGAAATAACAACAAACGAGAAAAAATTGAGAATGAAGAGGTGGAGGATTAAAGGAAGAAAATGAGTAAAGATAATGGAGAAAATGGAGGGGGAAGAAGAGACAGAGAAAGCTTCTTCCTGTTGTCTCGTGTCTGAAAGAGCCAGAGATACATTTTATAATCTGTAGGTTCAAGCCGTATCACTGCGTGGTTACATGAAGTAGTTCAGGACACAGGAAGACGAAACAAGCGAACAATATTTCAGCTGGACAACAGAAAAACACTTTCGAGACATAGGATTAGATGGAAGTATAATAGAAAATTAAGATAAATTCTCTGTGCCTAATCATGTACCGGGCCACGAAGGTATATGTCCTCACTGAAAGCCTCAGCACTACATGGAGTTGAATTATCAGCGATACACCCCGGCCGCTTTAGCCCCGCGATAAGAAACCCCGTGTCCGTTGGGTAGGAGTCGGGGCTTATCAGTCTGAGCGCTATTGAAAAGACAAAAATGTTTTTCCCTTTTCGAGTATCGAACCATAATTCCTCATTATTTGAGTACGTAGGCTAGTCATTGGATTCAGGTTGCTCGGGATATGGCCCTCAGTGTTTATTTTTGTGTGAAAATAGTAATGAACGTTCTGGTGCCATATTGGCCTGAATGCTTCCAGTATGCGTCATAGTTGGCACGTGTCTCCGTTAAGTAGCGCGTGGCGACTGGGCGACCCGGTTTCTGGAGCCCTGATTGGGATGATCGCTAAGTTGGAATCGTTCTTGAAGCCGTGTTAGGATTGCCAACATTGTTACTAAAAAAACTCCGTGGCCTGTAGTTCGCACGCGAACTATACCGACCG
>NW_019731992.1:0-750 GCF_002891405.2 Cryptotermes secundus | reverse complement strand
GAAATTACATTGAGGTTTTAAATATGCTGGCACGTTATGATTCTGCAATCATTTAGAGTCTTCAACTGCTTTCCGTGGTTTNTCTCGCATATCCCACAGTGGCGTATTCTCATGTACGAGGCTTATTAGTTTCTCAGTATCCATCAAAGATTTCTCCTTGCACGTGTACAGTCGGCCGAATACGTACGACTGATCCCATTTGAATGGGATCCGTCCGTCACTCGGCCGTGTTCGGTCGCATTCGGCCGAGTACGTCGTGTGCAGTAGACGCGTAGCAAGGCCTTTACATATCATGGGATCAGTCGGCCGAATTCGGCCGTATACGGGCGACGATTTACTCGGACGAATACGGTTCCAGTGGACGACCGGCCTTATGATGGTGCTGCTGTTATGGCATCACAACATGCAGGAGTACAAGCAAAAATTCGCGAGCAGTACCCAAACGCCATTTTTATTCATTGTTATGCGCATAGACTAAATTTAGTCTTAGCACAATCTGCTAGTTTTATTAAGGAAGTTAAGGTCTTCTTTGCTACTCTCTCTGGCTTTAGAACTTTTTTTGCCAAGTCCACAAAAAGGACTGAAGCATTGGATTCCCACCTTAGGAAAAGATTTCCTTCTATCGCACCTACTCGATGGCAGTACCATAGCCGACTTGCTGAAACTGTGCATGAATACAGAGAAGGAATTGAGAACCTTCTTGTGTCTATAATAGAGGAACCAGAAGATGGGATGTAGAAACAATTTCTT
>NW_019731991.1:10521-13313 GCF_002891405.2 Cryptotermes secundus | reverse complement strand
AAAGCTAGCAAACTAGCAACAGAAGGCAGGCAAGATAGAAACGAAAAGCTGGCAAGTGAGCAACGCAAACTGTCAAGATATAAACGCATATATAGCTAGCTATCAACGCAAAGAGAGCATGCTAGAAACGCAAAGCTTGCAAGCTAGATCGCGAAGCTAGCAAGATAACAACGCATAGCTAAAAACTAGCAACGCAAAGATAGCAAGCTAGCAAGGCAAATCTAGCAAGATAGCAACGCCATTATAACAAGCTTGCAACGAAAAACAAGCAAGCTAGCAACGCAAAGCCAGCAAGAGAGCAACGAAGGTTAGCAAGATAGCAACTCAAATCTAGCAATCTAGCAAGCTAGCCACGCATAGCTAGCAGACTAGCAACGAAAAGCTAGCAAGCAAGAAACGCCAAGCTATCAAGGTAGCAACGCAGAGCCAGGAAGCAAGGAACGAAAACAAGCAAGCATGCAAAGCAATGCTAACAAGCTAGCAACGGAAAGCTAGCAAGGTAGCAACGCAAATGTAGCAAGCTAGCCACGCAAAAGTAGCAAGCTACAAAAGCCAAGCTAGCAAGGAAGAAACGCACGGCTACGAAGATAGCAAAGCGAAGCTAGCAATTTAGCAACGGAAATCTAGGAAGCTAATAATAAAATCTAGCAAGCAAGAAACGCAATGCAAGCAATCAAGCTACGCAAAGCTAGCAAGCTAGCAACTGAATGTTAGCAAGCTAGCAACGGAAAGCTAGCAAGGTATCAACGCAAATCTAGCAACTTAGCCACGCAAATCTAGCAAGAAAGCAACACAAAGGTAGCAAGATGATAACGCAAACTGGCAAGCTAGCAACACAGAGCTAGAAAGCTGGCAAAACAAAGCTACCAAACTAGCATCGCAAAGCTAGTAAGCTAGCAACGCAAAGCTCGCATGCTAGCAACGAAAGCTAGCAAGCTAGATACGCAAATCCACAAGATAGAAAAGAAAGCTAGCAAGTTAGCAACGCAAATATAGCAATTTAGCAAGCTAGCAACGCCAAGGTAGCAAGGTAACAACGCACAGCTTGGAAGCATGAAACGCAAAACAAGCAATCAAAAATGCAAAGCAAAGCTAGCAAGCTAGAAACGCAAAGCTAGCAAGATAGCAACGCAAAGATAGTAAGCTAGCAACGCAAAGATAGTAAGATTGCAAAGAAAAGTTAGCAAGTTAGATCGCAAATCTATCAAGCTAGTAACGAAAACTACCAAGTTAGTAACGAAAAGCTTCCAAGCTAGCAAGGTAGGAACGCAAATTTTGCAAGCTAGCAACGCAAAGCTTCCAAACTAGCAAAGCAAAAATAATAAGCTAGCAACGAAAAGCTACCAAGCTAGCAACGAAAAGCTAGCAAGCTAGATACGCAAAGTCAGCAAGATAGCAAAAAAAGCTAGGAAGTTAGCATCGCAAATCTAGCAATTTAGAAAGCAAACAGCGCAAAGCTAGCAAGCTAGCAACGCAAAGCTAGCAAGCTAGCAACGGCAAGCTAGCAAGTTACCAAAGCACAACTAGGAAGCGAGAAACGCAAAGCAAGCAAGCAACCATGCAACGCAAAGCTGGAAAGCTAGCAACGCAAAACTAGCAAGCTAGAAACGGAAACTAACAAGGTAGCAACGGAAAGCTAGGAATCTACCAAGGTAATCTAGCAAGCAAGAAACGAAAAGCAAGTAAGCAAGCAACGCAAAGCTAGCAAGGTAGAAACGCAAATCTAGCAAATTTGCCACGCAAATCTAGCCAGATAGCAACACAAAGATAGCAAGTTGACAGCGCAAACTGGCAAGCTAGCAACACAAAGCTTGCAAGCTTGCAACGCAAAGCTGCAAGCTAGCAACGCAATCTAGGAAGCTAGCAACGCAAAGCTGGCAAGCTAGCAACGCAAAGCTAGCAAGCTAGCAACGGCAAGCTAGCAAGTTACCAACGCACAGCTAGGAAGCGAGAAACGCAAAGCAAGCAAGCAACCATGCAACGCAAAGCTGGAAAGCTAGCAACGCAAAACTAGCAAGCTAGCAACGGAAACTAACAAGGTAGCAACGGAAAGCTAGGAAGCTACCAAGGTAATCTAGCAAGCAAGAAACGAAAAGCAAGTAAGCAAGCAACGCAAAGCTAGCAAGGTAGAAACGCAAATCTAGCAAATTTGCCACGCAAATCTAGCCAGATAGCAACACAAAGATAGCAAGCTGACAGCGCAAACTGGCAAGCTAGCAACGCAATCTAGGAAGCTAGCAACGCAATCTAGGAAGCTAGCAACGCAATCTAGGAAGCTAGCAACGCAATCTAGGAAGCTAGCAACGCAATCTAGGAAGCTAGCAACGCAAAGCTAGCAAGTTAGCAATGCAAATTAAACATGCTAGCAAGCTAGCAAGCTAGAAACGCATATCTAGCAAGCTAGCAAGCTAGAAACTGAAAGTTAGCAACGCAAAGCTAGCAAGTTAGCAATGCAAATTAAACATGCTAGCAAGCTAGCAACGGAAATCTAGCAAACTACCAACGGAAAGCATGCAAGATATAAACGAAAAGCTAGCAAGGTACCAACGCAAAACTGGCAAGCTAGCAACGCATATATAGCAGACTAGCAACGAATGATAGCAAGCGAGCAGCGCAAAGCTAGCAAGCTAGCAAGGCATAGCTAGCATGCTAGCAAAGCAAAGCTAGCAAGCTAGATTGCAAAGCTAGCAAGATAGCAACGCCAAGCTAAAATGCTAGCATCACAAAGCAATTAAGTGTGCAACGCAATTCTAGCAAGCTAGCAACGCAATTCTACCAAACTTGCAACGAAA
>NW_019731991.1:6929-10487 GCF_002891405.2 Cryptotermes secundus | reverse complement strand
AGCTAGCAACGCAAATTTAGCCAGCTAATTACGCATTGCTTGCAAGCTAACAACGCAAAGTTAACAAGATAGAAATGCAAAACTAGCAAGCTAGCAACGGAAAGCTAGCAAGCTAGCAACGCAAAGCTACCAAGCTAGGAACGCAATGCGAGCAAGCTAGCAACGCAAAGCTACCAAGCTAGCAAAACAAAGAGAGCAAGATAGCAACGCAAATCTATCAAGCTAGCAACGCAATTCAACAATCTTACAAGTTCAGCAAACAAAGCTAGCAAGCTAGCAACGCAAAACTAGCAAGCTCTCAAAGCCAAGCTAGCAAGGTAGCAACGTAAAGCTATCAATTTAGCAACGCAAATCTAGGAAGCTAGCAACAAAAGCTAGCAAGCAATAAGCGCAAGCAAGCAAGGAATCTATGCAAATATAGCAAGCTAGCAACTCAAAGCTAGCAATCTAGCAACGCAAAGCTGGCAAGTTGGAAACGCAAAGCAGGCAATTTGGAAACGCAAAGCTGGCTAGCTAGAAACGCAAAGCTAGCAAGGTAACAACGCAAATCTAGCATGCAAGCAAGCTAGCTACGGAAAGCTAGCAAGCTACCAACGCAAACTTGCAAAGTAGCAACTCAAAGCTAGAAGCTATTAAGGCAAATCTAGCAAAATAGCAACGCAAAGGTAGCAAAACAAAGCTGGCAAGCTAGAAACGCAAAGCTGGCAAGCTAGCAACGCAAAGCTGGAAAGCTAGCAACTCATAACTAGCAAGATAGCAACGCAAAGACAGCAAGTTAGCAACGCAAAGCTAGCAAGCTCGATCGCACAGCTAGCAAGCTAGCAACGCAAATCTACCAATTTAGGACGCAAATCTAGCAAGCTAGGAACGCAAAGCTTGCAAGCTTGAAACGCAAAAATAGTAAGGTAGCAACGCAAAGATAGCAAGGTACCAAAGCATATCTAGAAATCTAGCAAGCTAGCAACGAATAATTAGCAAGTTAATAACGCAAAGCTGGCAAGGAAGCAACGCATATCTAGCAAGCTAGCAACGCAAATATAGCAAGCTAGCAACGCAAAGCTAGGAAGCTAGCATCTCAAAGATAGTAAGGTAGCAACGCAAACATAGCAAGCTACCAACGCCAAGCTAGCAAGAGAGATCGCAATGCTTGGAAGCTAGCAACGCAAATCTATCAAGCTAGCAACGCAAAACTAGCAAGCCAGCAACGCAATGCAAGCAAGTTAGCAACGCAATATTACCAAGCTAGCAAACAAATCTAGCAAGCTAGCAACGCAAATCAAGCAAGAAAGAAACGCAAAGCAAGCAAGCAAACAAGCAACGCCAATCTAGCAAGATAGCAGAGGAAAGCTATCAAGCTAGCAAAGCAGAGCTAACAAGCAAGCAATTGGAAGCTAGCAAGCTAGAAATGCAAAGCTGGCTAGCTAGCAAAACACACCTGGCAAGCTAACAACGCAATCCTAGCAAGGAAGCAACGCATATCCAGTAGGCTAGCAAGCTAGCAACGCAAAGCTAGCAAAGTAGCAACGCACATTTTTCATGCTAGCAAGCTAGCAACGGAAGGCTAGCAAACTAGCAACGGAAAATAACAAGCTAGCAACCAATGTTAGCAAGCTAGGAACGCAAAGCTAGCAAGCTTGATCGCAATGCTGGCAAGTTAGCAACGCAAAACTACCAAGATAGGAACGCAAATCTAGCAAGCTAGCAACGCAAAGCTAGCAAGCTAGCAACGTAAAGCTATCAAGAGAACAACGCAAAGCTGGCAAGCTAGAAACTCAAAGCGGCAAGCTAGCAACACAAAGATGACAAGCTTGCAACGCAAAGCTATCAAGGTAGCAACGCATATCTAGCAAGCTATAAACGGTGATCTAGCAAGTTAGCAAAGCAAATCTAGATAGCTAGAAACATAAACCTAGCAAGGTAGCAGCGCACAGCTAGGAAGCAAGAACCGCAAAGCAAGCAAGCATGCCATGCAAAAAGCTAACAAGTTAGCCACGCAAATCTAGCAAGCTAGGAACGCAAAGCTGGCAAGCTAGCAACGCAAACTTGCAAGCTAACAACGCAAAGCTTGCAAGCTACCAACGCATATCTAGCAATCTAGCAAGCTAACAACGCAAAGTTATCAAGCTAGCAAAGCAAAGCTGGCAAGCTAGCAACCCATATCTAGCAAGCTAGCAACGCAAAGATAGCAAGCTAGCAACGCAAAGCTAGCAAGCTTGCATCGCAAAGGTAGCAAACTATCAACGCAAAGCAACCAAGCTAGCAACGAAAACCTGGCAAGTTAGCAACGCATATCTAGCAAGCTAGCAACGCAAAGATAGCAAGCTAGCAACTCAAAGATAGCCAGCTGGCAACGCAAAGGTAGCAGGCTAGCAACGCAAAGATAGCAATCTAGCCACGCAAAGATTGCAAGCTAGAAACGCAAAGCAAGCAAGCTTGATCGCAATGCTTGAAATCTAGCAACGCAAAGCTACCAAGCTAGCAACGCAAAATTAGCAAGCTAGCAACCCAAAGCTAAAAACTTGCTACGCAAAACTACCAAGCTAGCAACGTAAAACTATAAGCTAACAACGCAAATCTAGCATTCTAACAAGCTCAGCAACGCAAAGATTGCAAGCTAGACACGCAAAGCTAGCAAGCTACCAGAGCCAAGCTAACAAGGTAGTAACGCAAAGCTACGAAGCTAGCAACGCAAAGCTAGCAATATAGTAACGGAAAGTTAGGAATCTAACAAGGAAATCTAGCAAGAAAGAAACGCATTGCAAGCAAGCAAGCTACGCAAAGCTAGCAAGCTAGCATCTGGAAACTAGCAAGCTTTCAATGGAAATCTAGCTAGGTAGCAACGCAAATCTAGCAACGTAGCCACGTAAATCTAGCAATATAGCAACACAAAAATAGCAAGATTAGAACGCAAACTGGTAAGTTAGCAACGCAAAGAAGGCAAGCTAGCAAAGCAAAGCTGCAAGCAAGCAACGCAAACCAGGATGCTAGCAACGCAATTCTAGCAAGCTAGCAACGCAAACTGGCAAACTAGAAACGCAAAGCTGTCTAGCTAGCAACGCAAAGCTGGCAAGCTATAAACTCAAAACTAGCAAGCTAGCAACGTAAAGTTAGCAAAGTAGCTACGCAAAGCTAACAAGAAAGCTACGCAAATCAGCAAGCTAGAAACCAAAGCTGGCAAGCTAGCAACGCAAAGTTGGCAAGCTAGCAAAGCAAAGCTAGCAAGCTAGCAACGCAAAGCTAGCAAGCTAGCAACGCAAAGCTAGCAAGCTAGCAACGCAAAGCTAGCAAGCTAAGAATGCAAAGCTAGCAAGCTAGCCTCTCAAAGTTAGCCAGCTATCAACGGAAAGCAAGCAAGGAAGCAACGCAATGCTAGCAAGCTAACCACGCAAATCTAGCAAGCTAGCAACGCAAAGCTGGCAAGCTAGGAACGCAAATTGGCGAGCTAGCAACGCAAAGTTGGCAAGCTAGCAACGCAAAGCTGGCAAGCTAGCAACGCAAAGTTAGCAAGCTAGAAACGCATATCTAACAAGCCAGCAACGCATATCTAACAAGCTAGCA
>NW_019731991.1:6016-6355 GCF_002891405.2 Cryptotermes secundus | reverse complement strand
AGCAACGCAAACCTAGCAAGCTAACAGCGCAAAGATAGCAAGCTAGCAAAGCAAAGATATCAAGCTGTCAACGCAAAGCTAGCAAGTTAGCAACGGAAAGCTAGCAAGCTAGCAACGCTAAGATAGCAAGCTAGCAACGCAAAACTAACAAGCCAAATCGCAAAACTTGCAAGCTAGCAACGCAAAACTACCAAGATAGCACTGCGAAAATAGGAAGCTAGCAACGCAAAGCTAGCAAACTAGCAACGCAAAGCTACCAAGCTAGCAACACAAAAGTAAGTAGTTAGCAAAGCAAAGATAGCAACTTAGCAACGCAAAGCCAGCAAGATAGCAACGCAA
>NW_019731991.1:0-5911 GCF_002891405.2 Cryptotermes secundus | reverse complement strand
GCTAGAAAAGCAAGACTGAAACGCTAGCAACACAAATCTAACAAGCTAGCAAAGAAAAGCTAGCAAGCTAGCAACGCAAAGCTAGCAAGCTAGCAACTTAAAGATAGAATGCAAGAAACGGAAAGCTAAATTTAGCCACGCAAATCTAGAAAGCTAGCATCGCAAAGCTGGCAAGCTAGCAACGAAACTTTGGAAGCTAGCAACGCAAAGCTGGCAAGCTAGCAAGCAAAAGCTGGTAAGCTAGCAACGCATATCTAGCATCTTTCCAGCTACGCATAGCTGGAAAGATAAAAACGCAAACTATCAATCTAGAAAAGCAAACCAGGCAAGCTAGCAACGGAAAGCTGGCAAGCTAGCAAAGCAAAGTTGGCACTATAGCAAAGCAAATCTATCAAGCTAGCAACGCAAAGCTAGCAGGCCAGCAGCGCAACGCTAGCAAGCAAGAAACGCAAAGCAAGCAAGCAAGCAATGCAAAGCTAGCAAGCTAGCAACGGAAGCTAGCCAGGTAGCAACGCACAGCTGGCAAGCTAGCCACGTAAATCTATCAAGCTAGCAACGCAAAGCTGGAAAGCTAGCAACGCGAACTGGCAAGCTAGCGACGCAATGCTGGCAAGCTAGCAACGCAAAGCTGTCAAGCTAGCAACGCAAATCTGGCAAGCTATCAACGCATATCTAGCAATTTAGGAAAGGAAAGCAAGCAAGCTAGCAACGCAAAGCTAGCAAGCTAGCAACGCAAAAATAGCAAACAACACCGCAAATAAAGTAAGCTAAAACGCAAAGCTAGCAAGCTAGCAACGCAAATTTCCAAGCTAACAACGCCAAGCTACCAATCTAGCAACGCAAAAATAGTAAGCTAGCATGCAAACAAGCAAGCTAGCAACAAAAACTATCAAGCAAGCAAGCAACTCAAAACTAGCAATCTAGCAACGCAAAGCTAGCAAGCTAGCATCGCAAAACTACCAAGATAGCAATCCGAAAATAGCAAGCTAGCAACGCAAAGCTAGCAAACTAGCAACGCAAAGCTACCAAGCTAGCAACACAAAGGTAAGGAAGTTAGCAACGCAAAGATAGCAACTTAGCAACGCAAAGCCAGCAAGATAGCAACGCAAAGCTATTAAGCTAGCAACGCAAATGTAGCAATCTAGCAACGCAAAGCTAGCAAGATAGCAACGCAAAGCTAGCAAGCTACCAAAGCCAAGCTAGCAAGGTAGCAACCAAAGCTTTGTAGCTAGCAAAGCAAAGCAAGCAATTAAGCAACGCAATGATAGGAAGCTAGCAACGAAAGCTAGCAAGCAATAAACGCAAAGGAAGCAAGCAAACTACGCAATTCTAGCAAGCTAACTACGCAACCTGGCATACTAGCAACGCAAAGCTGGCAAACTAGAAACGCAAAGCTGGCAAGCTTCCAACGCAAAGCTAGCAAGATAACAACGCAAAGAAAGCAAGCAAGAATCTCAAAGCAAACAAGCAAACAACGCAAATCTAGCAACATAGGAAAGCCAAGCCCTCAAGCTAGCAAAGCAAAGATAGCAACCTAGCAACTGGAAGCTAGCATCCTAGCAACGCAAAGATAGCAAGCTACCAACGCAAAGAAAGCAAGCTAACAACTCAAATCTACAAAGCTAGCAAGCTAGCAACGCAAACTTAGCAAGCTATCAAATCAAAGCTAGCAAGTTAGCAACGCAAAGATAGCAAGTAAACAAAGTAAATCTAGCAAGTTAGCAAGTTAGCAAAGCAAAGCTAGAAAGCTACCAACGCATATTTAGCAATCTAGCAAGCTAGCAAAGCAAAGCTAGCAAGCTAGCAACGCAAAGCTTTCAACCTAGCAACGCAAAGCTGACAAGCTAGCAACGCATATCTAGCAACATTGAAACGCAAAGATAGCAAGCTATGAACGCATATATAGCAATCTAGCAAGCTAGCAAATCAATGATAGCAAGCTAGCAACGCAAAGTTTTCAAGCTAGCAACACAAAGTGGTAAGCTATCAACGCAAATCTGGCAATTTAGCATCGCAAACTTGGCAAGCTAGCATCGAAAATCTAGGAAGCTACTAACGCATATCTAGCAAGCTAGCAAACTAGAAACGGGTGCTAGCAAGCTAGCAACACAAAGCTGGCAAACTTGCAACGCAAAGCTGGCAAGCTAGCAACGCAAAGCTGGCAAGCTAGCAACGCAAAGCTGGCTAGCTAGAAACTTAAAGCTGGCTAGCTAGCAACTCAAACCCCTCAAATTAGCAACACAAAGGTGGCAAGCTAGCAACGCAAAAGCTAGCAACATAGCTACGCTTATCTAGCAAGCTAGCAAACTAACAAGGGAATGCTAGGAAGCTAGCAATGCAATGCAATCAAGCTAGCAACGCAATGCTAGAAATCTAGCAACGCAATGCTAGCAAGCTAGCAACGGGAAGTTAGCAAGCAAGCAACCCAAATTTATCAAGCTTACAAGCTAGCAACGCAAAGCTAGCAAGATCGCAACTGCAATCTAGCAAGCTAGCAAAGCAAAGCTAGCAAGCTAGCAACAAAAAACTAGCAAGATAGCAACGCAAATCTACCAAGCTATCAACGCAAACCTATAAATCTAGCAACTCAAAGCTAGCAAGCCAGCAACGCAAAGCTAGCAAGATAGCAACGCAAATCTACCAAGCTATCAACGCAAACCTATAAATCTAGCAACTCAAAGCTAGCAAGCCAGCAACGCAAAGCTAGCAAGCAAGAATCGCAAAGCAAGCAAGCAACGCAAATCTAGCAAGATAGCAAAGCAAAACTATCAAGGTAGCAAATCAAAGCTAGCAACCTAGAAACAGGATGCTAGCAAGCTAGCAACGCAAAGATAGCCAGCTAGATACGCAAAGCTAGCAATCTACCAACGTGAACATAGCAAGCTAGCAATGCAAAGCTGGGAAGCTAGCAAATCAAAGCTGGCATGCTAGCAAAGCTACGCTAGCAAGCTAGCAATGCAAAGCTAGCAAGCTAGCAACGCAAAGCTACCAAGTTAGCAACGCAAATTTATCAAGCTAGCAACGCAAAGCTAGCAAGCTTGCAACGCAAATCTACCTAGGTAGCAACGCAAAGCTACCAAGCTAGCAAACCCAAGCTAGCAAGCTAGCATCGCGAAGATAGCAAGTTAGCAACGCAAAGCTATCAAGCTAGCAACGCATATCTAGCAATCTAGAAAGCTAGCAACGCAAAACTAGCTAGCTAGCAACCCAAAGCTAGCAAGCTAGCAACGCCAAGCTAGCAAGGTAGCAATGCAAACCTATCAAGCTCTCAAAGCAAATCTTGCAAGCTAGCAAAGCAGGGCTGCAACGCTAGCAACACAAAGCTAAGAAGCTAGCAAATGAAAGCTAGCAAGCTAGCAACGCAAAGCTAGCAAGCTAGCAACTCAAAGCTAGAATGCAAGAAACGCAATGCTAAATTTAGCCACGCAAATCTAGAAAGCTAGCAACGCAATGCTGGCAAGCTAGCAACGCAAATTTGGAATTTAGCAACGCAAAGCTGGCAAGCTAGCAAGCAAATCTGGCAAGCTAGCAAAGAATATCTAGCTAGCTGGCAACGGAAAGCTTGCAAGCTAGCAATGCAAAGCTAGAAATTTAGCAACGCAAAGCTAGGAATGTAGGAAAGCAAAGCTGGCAAGCTAGCAACGCATAGAAAGGAATAAAGCAAAGAAAACTATCAAGCAATAAACGCAAAGCATGCAAGCAAGTTACGGAAAGCTAGCAAAGTAACAACTCAAAGCTAGCAAGCTAGCAACGGAAAGCTAGCAAGCTACCCACGCAAATCTAGCAAACTTGCAACACAAAGCTGGCAAGCTTACAACGCAATCTGGCAAGCTAGTGACCCAAAGCAGGCAAGCTATCAACGCAAAACTGGCAAGTAACAACGCAAACCTAGGAAGCTAGCAACTCAATGATAACAAGATTGCAACGGATATCTAGCAACGCAGCAACGCACAGCTAGCAAGCTAACAACGCATATCTCTCAAGGTAGCATGCTAGCAACGGAAAGCTAGCAAGCTAGCAAAGCAAACCTGGCATGCTATCAACGCAAAACTGGTAAGCTAACAACGCAAACCTGCCAAGCTTGAAACGCAAAGCTGTCTAGGTAGCAACGCAAAGCTGGCAAGCTTTCAACACAAATCTTGCAAGCTAGCAACTCAAAACAAACAATCTAGCATCGAAAGCTTGCAAGCAATATACTCAAAGCAAGCAAACAAGCAACGCAAAACTAGCAAGCTAGCAACGCAAAGCTAGAAAGCTAGAAACGCAAAGATAGAAAGCTAGCAACGGAAATCTAGCAAAGCAGAAACGCAAAGCTAGCAAGTTAGCCACGCAATTCTAGCAAGGTATCAACGCAAACCTGGGAAGCTAGTGCAACCGCACAATGCTAAGGGCTCCAGGGCAAAGCTGGCAAGCAAGCAACGCAATGCTGTCAAGCTAGCAACGCAAAGCTGGCAAGCTAGAATCGCAAACCAGGCTAGCTAGCAACGCAAAACTGGCAAGCTAGAAACGCAAAGCTGGCATGCTAGCAACGCAAACCTAGCAACATAGCTACGCATATCTAGCAAGCTAGTAAGGTAGCAACGGAAACTAGCAAGCTAGCAACACAATGCTAGAAAGGAGGCAACGCAAAGATAGCAAGCTAGCAGCGCAAATTTATCAAGCTATCAAGCTAGCAACTCAAAGCTAGCAAGCTTGCAACGTAAAGCTAGCAATCTAGCAATACATCGCTAGCAAGCTAGAAACGAAAAGCTAGCTACCTAGAAACGCAAATTTAACAAGCTAACAAGCTAGCATCGGAAAGATAGCAAGCTAGAAAAGCAAAGCTAGCAAACTACCAACGCAAAACTAGCAAACTAGCAACGCAAAGTTAGCAAGCTAGCAACGCAAAGCTAGAATGCAAGAAGCGCAAATCTAAATTTAGCCACGCAAATCTAGATAGCTAGCAACGCAAAGCTGGCAAGCTAGCAACGCAACTTTGAAAGCTAGCAACGCATAGCTGGCAAGCTAGCAAGCAAAAGCTGGCAAGTTAGCAACGCATATCTAGCAAGCTAGCAACGGAAAGCTAGCAAGGTAGCAACGCAAAGCTAGCAATCTAGCAACGCAAAGCTAGCAAGGTAGGAAAGCAAAGCTGGCAAAACTAGCAACGCAAACATGGCAAGCTAGCAATGCATAGCTGGAAAGATAAAAACGCAAAGCTGGCAATCTAGAAAAGCAAACGAGGCAAGTTAGCAACGCAAAGTTGCCAATCTAGCAAAGCAAAGCTGGCAAGATAGCAACGCAAATCTATCAAGCTAGCAACGCAAAGCTAGCAGGCTAGCAGCGCAAAGCTAGAAATGTAGCGACGCACACCTGACAAGTTGAATCGCACAGCTAGCAGGCTAGCAGCGCAAAGCTAGCAAGCAAGAAACGCAAAGCAAGCAAGCAACTCAAAGCTAGCAAGCTAGCAACGCAAAGCTAGCAAGCTAGCAACGGAAGCTAGCAAGGTAGCAACGCACAGCTGGCAAGCTAGCCACGTAATTCTATCAAGCTAGCAACGCAAAGCTGGAAAGCTAGCAACGCAAACTGGCAAGCTAGCGACGCAAACCTGGCAAGCTAGAAACGCAAAGCTGTCAAGCTAGCAATNTCAAAACTAACAATCTAGCAACGCAAAGCTAGCAAGCTAGCATCGCAAAGCTAGCAAGCTAGCAACGTAAAGCTAGCAAGGTAGCAACGCATATCTAGCAAGATAGCCACACAAATCTAGCAAGCTAGCAAAGCAAAGCTGGCAATCTTGCAACCCAAACCTGACAAGATAGCAGCGCAATGCTGGCAAGCTAGCAAAGCAAAGCTAGCAAGCTAGCAACGCAAATGTAGGAAGCTAGGACGCAAAAGCTAGCAAGCTAGCAACGAAATCTAGCAAGCAAGAAACGCA